>NC_051391.1:27281103-27287330 GCF_015228065.2 Penaeus monodon | reverse complement strand
ATATTTTAATTTAAAAATTATTATAAATACACACACAATAATAATTATTATAATAAGATATATATATTTATAATATATATTAATTATAAAATTGTACAAACACACACACGCACACAACACACGCACACACAACAACAACACAACACACAAAAACATATATACATATATGTTTTAAAATAATAATAAAATCACACAATACATAAATAAAATAATACAATTATAAATACTTATACAATATTATATATATATTTTAATATATATATATTATATATATAGAGAAGAGGGGGAAGAGAGAAAGAGAGAAAAAGAAAACAAAAAACCCGCCCACCCCAACACCCACATTTATGTATTGTATATATAATATATATTTATATATAAATATATATATATATATAATTATTTTTATAAAAATTTTATATAAAATTAATAATATTATATATAATATTTTAATATATATAAATAAAACCCATAATTATGTACATATAAATATGTATAGCATTATATGTGTATGTTAAATATATATATTATTATATATTAAGATATATATATATATGTAATATATAAGTAAAATGATATTGATAATATATTTAAATTTTATATATATAAAAAAATTTAAATATTATATATATCCCCCTTTTAAAACGGTAGTTCATGTTGAGCCGCCGTGTCCCCCGTGATACTTTTGCATTTTTCACTTGGATCTTGGAGTGGGGCGGGTGGGGTCCCCATTCCTTTCCACGGAGAGTGCCCGGGGTTACCTTTTAGGTAATCATTTTTTCCCTTTTTTTCCCGGGGTTGGGGCCAGCACTGACTTTGGGGGTGCCCGCCCACCCCAAAGGGAGGCAGGCATCGGGGGAAGTTCCCTTGCCCCAAGGAAACAACGCGCCCGGGCCGGGGCCGAAAACCCGAACCAGTTTTCCGTCGTGAAGTCTTTTATCCCACGCTCTAACCTATAAAAATATTATATATATATATTATATAATATTAAATTATAATTATATATATTTTAAAATATATAGTATATGATATGTTTAAAATTTTTGTAATTTTATATATATATTATATATATATATATTATATGTAGTATGTAGGGGTGTGGTTGGGTGTAGTGTGGGTGTGGGGGTGTGGTGTGGGTTTTATATATTTCTATAATTATATATTTTATAAAATTTTTAAATTTTGTATTAAAAATTTAAAATTCTTTTAAAATTTTATATATTTTATTTTACTAGATTTTAAAACAGGATGTGCGTATTTTGTGTATATGGAATTTATATTTTTATAATTTATATAATATATATTATTTTAAAATTTTTATTTCTTTTTTAATTATATATATTAATTTTGGCAAAAACCCCCGCGCACACACCCCCAAACAAAACAACCACCACACACACACCCCACACCCCCACCCACACACACACCACAACCACACACACACACACACACACAACGTACACACACACACTAACAACAACACACACCCACCACACACCACCACATTTATCTATATATTATAATATATATTATATATATATAAGTTATGATATGTAGGCACCACCCACAACACACACGCCCCACCCACCACACCACACACCAAACCCCACACAACACACACACACACACACACACACACACACCACACTCACACCACACACACACACCACACACACACACACACACACACACCACACCACAACACACACATATGTATATGTATATATGTATATATATATATACTATATATATATCGATAATATATATACATATATATATATATATATATATATATATATATATATATATATACACATATGGTTTATATGTGTGTATATATATATACATATATAGGCAAACACACACACACACACACACACACACACACACACACACACACACACACACACACACACACACACACACACACACACACACACGCAAACACACACGCACACACATATATAATATATAGATATATATACATATATATACATATGTGTATACATATGTATATATAATTACATATGTATAATATATTTACACATATATTATATATCATATATATACATATAGATTATATATATGATATATATAATGTACACACACACACACACACACACACACACACACACACAAAAACACACACCACACACACACACACACAACACACACACACACACACACACACACACACTAACACACACATACACACACACATACATTGTAAGAGCCGGAATGATGGGCCCTACAAGAGTATGGTAGGTGGCGAGCTTAGGGTGTAAGGTAGACAACCAGTATGTCTAGACTCCTTTATCATATTGTAAGATGGAGTACGGCTGCTGCTCCTCGGCTCCGCGCAGGGAGTCTGCCTGTCATCCCCTACAGTGGTCTAAAGATGGGCATAGATCACATACTTAACATATGGCAATCACTGGTGATGAAAGGTAATGTTACAACTATGCATAGCTCTTGTGGAAGGGGATAGACAATACAACCTAGGAATGTCTAGTGTGGCAACGAGAGACGAATAAACAGGTAAAGCAATGGACATACTTATATATATATGTGTGTGGGGGGGAATATATGCATGTGACAATACATAAGATTATACAAGTCATGTAGAATATAACAACAGATAAATAGAATAACATTGGCATACACATTTCAGTAACATCACATATATAAAGCTGGGTTATACACACACACACACACACACACACACACACACACACACACACACACACACACACACACACAAGCATACACAAACACACACACACATACATATATATATATATATATATATATATATATATATATATATATATATATATATATATATATTATAATGAATATGTAGACAGACACACACACACACACACACACACGCACGCACACACACACACACGCGCACGCACGCACGCACGCACGCACGCACGCACACACACACACACACACACACACACACACACACACACACACACACACACACACGCATATGTATGTATATGTATATATATTATGTATTTTTTTACGGTAGGTTCATGTTTGAGCCGCCGTGGTCACAGCATGATACTTAATTGTAGTTTTCCTGTTTGTGATGCTCTTGGAGTGAGTACGTGGTAGGGTCCCCAGTTCCTTTCCACGGAGAGTGCCGGTGGTACCTTTTAGGTAATCATTCTCTCTATTTCATCCGGGCTTGGGACCAGCACTGACTTGGGCTGGCTTGGCCACCCAGTGGCTAGGTAGGCAATCAAGGTGAAGTTCCTTGCCCAAGGGAACAACGCGCCGGCCGGTGACTCGAACCCTCGAACTCAAATTGCCGTCGCGACAGTCTTGAGTCCGATCCTCTAACCACTCGGCCACCGCGGCCTTATATAATATGTATACACATACATATATATATACACATATATATACACATATACATATGTGTATATATATGTATATATTTATATATATACATATATATAATATATATATACACATATATTATATTTTCAATAACGGTATGCTCATGTTTGAGCAGCCGTGGGCCTCTCCACCATCCTTCGCCACTCAACTCGATCTTGCGCTTTTCTTTCCACTTGTACCATCGACAGCCCGCAAATATCTTTGATGTTGCGCTCAGTCTGCCTTCGATTTGCCTCTTCCTCTTTTTCCCTATCAATCCCTGTCAGCAAGTCTTTCTCAATACTTTTACTTCTCATCACATGACCAATAAACTTTAGTTTCCTTTTGTTCAAGATGTCCAACAGCCGGTCTTTACAATTTACTTTTCTCAGCATTTCATTATTTGTTTTCTTCTCCATTCATTTAATACACACACACATTCGTCTGTAACACCACATTTCAAAAACTATTGACATTTTTCTTGTCTATCTTCTTCAGCACCCAACACTCAGAACCATATGATGCAATTGGAAAAACTAATAAGTTCAATAACCTCATTTTTGTCCGTAGGGTAATGCTTCGGTCTTTCAAATGTTATTGGGGAGCAACTGTGGCGTTTTGGCAATGGCAAATTCTTCTTTTTATCTCCGGTGAATCACATATGTATAGTTAAAACAGCTCCCAAGATAAGTAAAATCTCACATTTTCTACAACACCCCATTAAATTTTAACATGCTCATCATCGTTCAACTGCCGGTTATCTTTGAATCTTCATGATTTTAGTTTTGGGCATTAAGAAACAAACCAGCCTTTTCGCTTGCTTTCTAACTTTATCTAAACAGTTGTGTAGTTCAATGATACTGTGGCAATTAAAACTATATCATCGGCGTATCTTAGATTTGATATTGTACCCTCCAACATCTACAGTTCCTTAAAAATTCTCTAAAGCATTCTCTCTAATGTTTCAGAATTAATTTAAAAGGTGTGGGGGACAGAATGAACCTTGTACTCCTTGGTTGACTTCGAACCATTCTGTTAACCCATAAGTGGTTCTTACAGTTACTTGTTGTTGGTCATACATGGCTTTTATTAGTTGGATGATGTGCTTCGGAAACCTCATTTCGTTCTGGTTTCTGGTACCTTTTCCAGGGCGAAAACCTGCTTGTTCGTCTGCAATTTCTTCTCTTAACTTCAATTTCATTCTTTCAGCAATAATTTCAAAAAATTTTGCTGCTGTGATTTATTGATGCAAGTGTCTGTTATTTTTGCATTGGAGGCATCACCTTTTTAGGTATGGAGTAAAGACTGATTTTACCGTCTTCCCTGGCCATTTCTTTCATTCCATATTTCGTACAAGTTGTAGAAGAAGTATTCAACATTTTTCCCAGCATTCTTGATTAGTTCTGCTGTTTTCATCTATTCCTGGGCTCTTGTTATTTTTTAATTCTTTATGGCTTTTACAACTTCGTTAGCAGTGGCGGTGGTTATTTCGCTGCACTGGGGTCAATTAATGTGGTTGTTAGATCTTTATTCTTTTGTATAGGTTGGAACAATATTGTTTCCATCTATCTTGACTTTTTTTCCATCACATAAAACTAGTCCATCTTCAGTTTTGTTTGTGTTCATTGTCGGTTTAAATTTTCGTGTATGTTCGTACTCCTTGGTAGAGTTTTTTAGTGTCTTATTGATGAACAGTTTTCAATTCTCTGGCAATGTTCATTAAATATTTTTCTTATCTCGTCGCAAAAATTTCTTGAATTTTGTATTTTGTTTTTGTAAATTACTTTTTAAACTGGATTTTTGATACCCTTGATTTAGGCATCATCTTGTTTAAAATTTCACTTAGTGTTTCTTCAGATATCCAGGGGAATTTGTCTTTTCTTTTGGCGATAGTTTCTAAGCAGCGCTCAGAAGTTTTTCCTTCTTCCCACAAATTTGGTGTTTTATCATCTTCACATTGATTGAGCAATTCAAATTTTTTTTGACACTGAAATTCTGAAATTTGTTATCAAGAGTTTTGTAGTCAAGGTTTAGAGGTGGTGTTGGATGCTCCATCTTTTTGAGTCTTATTGAAAGTCAATATTTAGTAGTTGGTGGTCACTGTTGCACCGGCACCAGGTCTTGTCTTGGCATTTTTTATACAACTTTTCCATTTCTGGTTCAAAACAATGTTTGTCAATTGGTTGCGTGTTTTTTGTCTGGTAACCACGAGTACAAGTGTCTTGGGGGGTGATGGAACAATGTGTGGCTATAAAATAGATTATTTGTACTACAGAATTCAATAAAATCTTCACCTCTTTCATTTATATCTCCAAGGCTGAATTTTCCACAGGTGTCATTGCCTACTTTGGCGTTAAGCCTCCCATGATTACTTTTACATCTCTGTTAGGGATTGTGTCTAAAGTTTTTTGGAGAGTGTTATAAAAATTTCCATTTCTTTATCCTTGCAATGTGGTTGGTGCGTAGCATTGTATAATATAATATTATGAGGTTTGCTTGTATTCTGACTTTTAAAATGCGATATTATTGGGCTGTATCCAATTAGTGCATTTGCAGATCCCTTTTGGAGAATCATAGGAACTCCGTGACTATAATTTCCTTCTTTTCCAGAAAAAAGAAACTGTTTTTGTTTTCTTTAGTTTTTAAAACTTCCATTATTTTTCCCAAAGGTCTCACTGATTCTAGTATTTGAATGTTGTATCTATCCATTTCGTTTCAGACAGTATGTAATTACCCAACTCTTTCATTTTCCTTTCGTTCCATGTTCCGATTTTAGTTTCTTAATTGGACATGTTTTCATTATCTTCTTTGGGCTCCAGAGGATATTTAATATT
>NC_051391.1:27268603-27271103 GCF_015228065.2 Penaeus monodon | reverse complement strand
CAGATACATGTACAAGGCGAAGTGCTAGAGGTAGTGGACAAGTATATATATACCCAGGGCAACTCGTACAGACAAACACATCTAGCGAAAAGGAAATTAAGCGACGCATCAGTCTAGGCTGGAGCGCCATCGGCAAACACAGTAGCATACTAAGAGGCTCCTTGCCATTATGTTTAAAAAGAAAAGTCTTTAACCAATGTGTCCTCCCAGTTATGGCCTATGGATCAGAAACATAGATTACAACCAAATTACAGGAGAGGACACTAATAAGTGCTCAGAGAGGGATGGATAGGTTGATGCTGGGAATAAACCTAAGAGATCCGATGAGAGAACAGACAAAAGTGGGCAAGTCATATATCTCGGACGACTGATTGGCAAAGAAAGTAACAGACTATAGATAACCTAAAGAGGCCAAAGACCAGACTAGTGACAAGATGGCGTGACGAAATAACAAAATTTGAGGCCAAGACGGGAAACAAAAACGCAAGACAGACAAAGTTGGAAAAGATTGGGAGAGGCCTACATCCACCAGCAGTGGATCGATTCAAGCTAATGATGATGATGGTGATATCTCTCTCTCTCTCTCTCTCTCTCTCTCTCTCTCTCTCTCTCTCTCTCTCTCTCTCTCTCGCTCTCTCTCTCTCTCCTCTCTCTCTCTTATATATATATATATATATATATGTATATGTACATATATATATACGTATACATATATATACATATATACACATATTTGTGTGTGTGAGTGTAGCATATATATATATATATATTAAAATATATATATATATACATACTACATATATATATATATATATATATATATAATATATTACATATATATATATTACACATATATATTATATACATATAATATATATAATACTATATATATATATATATATATAAATATATATATATATATATATATATATATATATATATATGTGTGTGTGTGTGTGTGTGTGTGTGTGTGTGTGTATGTGTGTGTGTGTGTGTGTGTGTGTGTACATATATGTATGTATGTATATATATGTATGTATATATATTTGTTTGTGTATGTATACATGCATATATATTTATATATTGTATATCTATAGATATAGATATAGGTATATGTATAGATATTTATATATCTTTATATACATGCATGCATACCTATATATATATATATAATATATATATATATATATATATATATATATATATATATATATATATATGGGTGGATGGATGGATGGATGCATGTATGTATGCATGTCTATTTTTTTTTTCTTTTTTCTGTTTTACACACACACATGCCGTTGGCACGCTGCCCTACCTTCCGGAACGAGTAATTCCACCAGGAAGAACGCCCCGCCCACTGCAAAGCCCGCCCACACCAGGACTCGGCGGCCCAGTTTGGCCGTGAGGGGTGTGGTGGCCAGGATGGCGGACCCGTCCATGACGCCCGTCAGTGCCACGTACAGGAAGGGGTTGTCACTGAAAGAATCCTTAAGCTGAGCGCTTCTTCCGGTGTTCTGACGCTGTCACTAATGTCATAATACAAACTCCATCAACTCCAAACGATGTGTCGCCATTCCGAACATTGTGGGCAACTGTACGCGCGCGCGCTCACACACACACACACACACACACACACACACACACACACACACACACACACACATATATATATATATATAATTTAATTATCTGGACAGGGTAATATTTACCTCGAAAAATTATTAGCATTGAGTGCCACACCAAGGTATAGATTATTATGCAGGAACCAGAGAATTGCAGTAGCTATGATGATCTTGCACATGGCGGGGGCGCGGATGTAAGCCCACGTCTCTCGAAGAGCTGCCACCGCTGGTGATGTCTTTTGCTCTCTATCACTGGTGCTGATTTTATCGGTGGCGGTAGCCTGTGCGAAATGGAATTTTTCATACATGTTATCACTGCAAAGGTGTGATTTATCCCTATGTAAGTAGATAGTACAAAGTAGGATCATTAGTTAGTGTAATCACTACAATGCTGTGATTTGCCCTTGCAGAGGTAGCCTGGGGGAAATGGAATCATTCTTTTAGGCTGCCATTTATCCCAGAGCAATTCATTTCGGATTCTTTGGGCCCCGGGGTAGTGCAGGGAACTGCAAGGATGTTGTGATCATAATCCAGAAACATTATGACTCAGTTGTTCAGATTTTATTTTCCTTTTCTAATGAATGTTCCATGTTCCGATCTTGGATAGTTTTTAACTATACCTTTTAGCCGATATGACTATGCATTTGTGCACATGCACATCGGCAGGGACCAACAGTGATTACCGAATCAACAACTCCCCTGGGGAAAGATCATGGGTCAGCCACCTCAGTATAAAGACCCAGCCAACTACATGATGTCAAGTCAGAAAATTTATGAAAATAAACAAAACGATGTAAACGGGGCATTACAAGGTGTCTTTAATGACCACACCCGGTATCTGCATTTAACTGCAGGGATGCTGTGATCATCCTACA
>NC_051391.1:27261103-27263603 GCF_015228065.2 Penaeus monodon | reverse complement strand
GGATGGCGATTTTTTTAAAATTTAAGAGTGGGAAAGATGCAGGCATATGTGACATCCTTGCTGAACTTGCTAAACGGCTGGGGATGAACTCATGGCATGGGGCTTGCATACAGTCTTGACTGCCATCTGGCAGTCTAGTACCATTCCCCCTGACCTGTTGGGCATGGTCATCCCTCTCTGGAAGGGGAAAGGAGATCGTCAGGACTGTAGCAACTACCATGGCATTACACTGCTCAGTATACCAGGCAAGGTTTTCATCAGCATTCTTCTGAAACGAATCCACGACCACCTACCAAGGCACCAGAGACTGGAGCAGTCTGGATTCACTCCTGGCAAGTCCACAATAGACTGCATCCTAACACTTTGAATAATTGTGGAATGCTGCCATGGGTTACTTGCAGCCTACATTAACCTCAAGAAGGCATTTGACTCAGTGCACCGAGAATCACTGTGGGAGATTCTGAGACGGGAATTCCAACACGAATTATTGACTTAGTAGCAAGCCCATATACCGGTATTGAAAGTGCTGTAGTGTGTTGGGGGCCAGTCAAACTTCTTCTCTGTTAATTCAGAGGAGAGGTAAAGCTGTGTCCTTGCACCAACACTTTTCAACACCTGCCTGGACTGGATAAGGGGCAGAGCTACTAGCCAAAGTCCATGTGGAGTAACACTGGGCAATATCTAGGTCTCAGACCTTGACTTTGCTGATGATGTTCCTATTCTATCTGAGTCTCTGGAATCACTGGTGGCAGTTCTTGATGCATTTAGCAATGAGGTGAAACCCTTGGACCTAGAGGTCTCCTGGACCAAGACCAAGATTCAGGACTTTGGGGGCCTGTTAGGGGAACCCATTCAGTCAATCCATGCTTGCGGTGAGGACGCTGAAGTCACAGAGAGCTTTGCATACCTTGGTAGTAGGCCTTATCTCTGGGCTGTTAGACTAAGAAGGCAGTAGACGGATTGGTCTGGCAGCAAGAGCCATGGATTCGATCTACAAGAGCATTTGGAGATGTCAGTACCTATGCCACAATACCAAGCTATGTGTCTTCAAAGCCTTCACTACCAGTTTTGCTCTATGGAAGCGAAACCTGAACGCATATCTATTGCCTTGGAATCTCGTCTTGATGCCTTTTGTAACAAGTCTCTTCGCCAGATCATGGGGTACAGCTGGCAGAACTGCGAGACTAGCATGGGTCCTGTTGCCTGCATAATCCGAAATTGCTAACTCAGGCTATATGGGCACTTAGCTCGTTTCCCTGTGGATGACCCTGCCCATCAGGTTGTCTCTCTGGAAGACAAGTCTGGGAGGAGGAGGCCCGTGGGACAACCTGGGAGGTCATGGCTTGGGCAGCTCGACCAGACTTGTCACGAGGAGGTAGAGATGGGCCGAGGGCCTGCCTGGAGACTCGAAATGAGGAACCCTCGTTGCTGGAAGCAAAGGGTGGATACGGCCATGTGCCCCATCGGCGTTAGCCCCTTGATGATGATGATGATATATATATATGTGTGTGTGTGTGTGAATATATACATAGATAAATAGATATAGATATACATTTATATATTATATTGTGGGGAGCCTTGTGTGTGTGATGTGTGGTTGTGCGTGTGTGTGTGTGTGTGTGTTGTTGTGTGGTGTGTGTGTGTGGTGTGTGGTGGTGCGCATGTGTGTGTGTGTGATATGTGTGTATATATTATATATACATGTGATATGTTGTGTAATATGTATATATTATATGATATATATATTATTTATATAATAGTATTATGTATATTACATACATATGCGTGTGTGTGTGTGTGTGAATATGTGTGTGTGTTGTGTGTGTGTGTGAATATATAAATGTATATATGTATATATATATATATATATATATATATATATATATATATATGTATGTATATATATATACAGATAGATAGATTTAGATATATATATTCATATATATTTGTATGTGTGTGTGTGTGTGTCTGTGTACATGCGCATGTGTGTGTGTGTGTGTGTGTGTGTGTGTGTGTGTGTGTGTGTGTGAGTGCGTGCGTGTGTGTGTGTGTGTGTATGTATATATGTGTGTATATATATGTATGTTTGTGTATACATATATACATTTCGTTTAACAGCCATGTGACATGCATTATGTATTTATAAATAGTCTAATATGCTCACAAGCTAATGGGGAGCAGGATTAGCACAGGGCTTGCGCCAATCAGGAAGACGAACTGCCAAGTGCGGATCAGGTAGGCTATTCCAGCACAGCAGATCACAGACACCGAGTACGGCAGGCCGAGCAACATCCCCAGCAAACCACGGTATTTGCAAGGGCAGCACTCAAGAGCTGAGGAAAGAAAAAGAAGAGGGTCACTTTGCTCCAACGGGAATTGACATAGTTTTGTCACTGGTCTGCATGAAAACAGACTTAGTTTTATTATGCAACTGGTCTGTGTAGCTGTATCTCTAAGCCTACTTATTACTGCATTTACGTCCATGTGAAGAATAGATGGA
>NC_051391.1:27221103-27243603 GCF_015228065.2 Penaeus monodon | reverse complement strand
CGGCATGTAATTCCCTCAGCAACTCAGCACGCATGGCTCTGGGTACTACAACTACCCACGTGTCACTGTCCACTTCACTCAACTGCACCCAGCGCTTCACTAAGAAACCGCTTTGATCCACTCGTAATGTTTGCCCAGGTCCCTTCATGTTAACACATGCCCAGGTCATCCTTTTCATGTTAACACATGTTTCGCACAGAGACAAAGACCCACTGGCGTAGCACTATTCCCCCCTATCAAGCAGACGACCCGTCTGCTCTGACATACCTAAACCTGAAACAAACTACAGAAAATTTAAATAAAATTAGTCCTTAGGAACGAACAAAATTCTTTCAAACAAAAGTATCTGTAATTGTAAATCAGTTCTCAGAAACACAAAAATCTTTCATCCAGTGCGGCTTTCTTCACTCTCGCTGGGGTCGCTCTGGAGGAGGTGTGGGCGGCGGTAGATTGGCAGTGGCACCAGAGGGGTATCTCCTGCCCCAAGACCTGGCTCACGGTCACTATTGACGTCTGTTGCATCGCCCTCACCGTCCAAATGCTCGTCCTCATTTGTTACGCCGGCCGCCTCGTCACTCTGCCACCAACACAAGGCAGGCTAGGCAGACGGCGTGTTATCCACAGGGTCGTGAACACTGAACAGTTCCAAGAGGCACCGAGCACCACAGCGTCCCAGAACACCAGGAGGGAAAACGCCAAGTGGCGAGGCAGGGCACGAAATAAACACCAAATGACAGTCTTTCCTTTATTTCCACAAGTTATTTACCCGTACACTTTTCTATAGGCACAATACATGGGGAAACCATCATGTCACACTGCACGATACAGCTTATAACAGGGCAACACAAAGTTTATCAGGTCACAAGGGCACACACGAGGTCTTCACAGGAGCAGCACCCAACTCCGTCTCTTGGCTTGTTCCTCCGCTCCTCTGTTCACAGCCAGCTGCGTCATGTTTGCCCAGGTCCCTTCATGTTAACACATGCCCAGGTCATCCTTTTCATGTTAACACATGTTTCACACAGAGACAAAGACCCACTGGCGTAGCAATATATATATATATATATATATATATATTATATATATATATATATATATATATATATATATATATATTATAGATTATTAATTACGAAGATATTTTTACTGTCGGTTTATTGCAAAAAGAAATACGGTAATAACTGTAGAAAAGAAAGACCAATGCTGGGGGCAGTCATACTTATAGAAGAGCAATCTATCTTTGATCAAATCCTTGTCTAATCCCCGGGACAGAGGTGACTTTGGCTTATGTGAGGTCTCGGTCTCCTCCGTAACGTTTCCATTCCCTTTTAGCATGACCTATTTGCTATCGGGAGGTTCGTCCATGTGGTTTTGGTCACCGATCCACTTCGTAACTACCCTTGACGTGTGTATTGGGCAGTTATCATGCACGAATATGATTGTTCTGTGAATAGCCAGGGCATAGCAGCGTACAGATCAGGGCATAGCAGCGTCCTGATAGGAGGAATGTCTCTAACAATTCAAAATATACGTCTAAATTGAATCCGGCGAGTTCACCAATACCATGCATGAAAATCCACTCCCACATTACAGGTCACATGGCCACCCCCGCCGTTTCATAGATATTTCGTCTGTCACTTTTGAAAAGTAAAGAATGATAGATAATCAGAACATCAAATATTCATAACCATATAGCTATATCAAAATCCGAAATAAATTAATCTATGAACAAATTGAAAAAAGTTAATGATAAAGTGAGCTCCACATGATGCTGGGCGAAAAGGAGGCGATGTTGGCAATGTCGTTTTGTCAATCTCTCTTTGATACGTTCTGTGATGCATCTCATCTGCATATAGTCGTCTTCTTCGCCGTACAGCTTGTTAGCGGGAACTGTAGGTTGCATTGGTGAAAGGGCATCCGGAACGTGGGCGGTCGTTCAGGGTGGCCCACCTCCTCCTATATAAGTCGCCTGTATACCATCGAGCGGGAGATATTCGGCTCCCTGGTTATTTCGCTGAGATGAAATTACTTTCCCTCATCCCAATCCCTCTATTTGTAATTTCAGATTGCTTAGTTTCCATTTTGAAAATGGTGTCAGCTTGGTAGCCTCGTTTTCACTTCAGATTTCCCATATGCCATTATGACGTCATATACCATCGGCCATATTTACTTTCTTATCCTGCATCTATTAGGATTAGCAGTGAAATGAATATTCAGGAATGTATGAAGATCCATTCTCATAAAGAGTATCCAAATATACGGTTTCGTTTTTTTTTTTTTTTTTTTTTTTTTTTCTAAATAGTTCCTCTTCAAACTACTCAAGTCCCGGGTGGGCAAACAAACATTTCGACAACTTTTTCACACACATCAAGATAATGTATCAAAGCTTTGACATGCATAGACAAATGCAAGGAAAATATAAATTGCATGTGTGTCAGATAAAAGTAGAAAGCAAGATTAAATTCCTAATTTGTCTTTTCTTTCTTTCTTTGTTGGATTTCTTGGCCATCAACCAGCGGCATGTGGCCAAGGTCATTAAGCCAATGGATCCTGTTTATTCTATCAATCTATATAAGGTCATAAAGGTTTGTCTCCCTTAAAAAAAGGGATTACTTTACTGATGTTTTTTTCATTAGCTGCTAAAATATTTGATATTATAAAATCTTTATTTTTTATTCTGAAATCATTTTTTATTGTCTGTCTCTGGTTTATATATTTTGGGCAGATGGTTAGTAAATGTTCTATTGTTAGGGTGGTGGTGCATTGGGGGCACTGTGAAGGGAAGGTTCTCTCTATATAAGGAGTGAGGTGGGTGATTCTGGTGGCACTGACCCCGAGCCGGGCCGACACCACCTCCTCCCTTCTATCTTTCCTGTGGGCTGTATCCCACAGTTTGATTTCTGTTCTGACTTTGTTTGTCAGTTGGAGGTTGGTCCACTCACTTTGCCACAGGAGATGTATTTTTGCTTTTATAAGGGACACAGAACACCAGAGATCTGTACGAACTATGGTAGTGTCCAGATCGCCAGTTCATTTTTAGTGATTTCTAATGATTTAATAGCTTTAAGTGAACTTAATGAATCTGAAAAAATAACAATTCTATCGTGGGTCGTCGATAGTGCAAAATCAATGGCTTTATCAATGGCAAAAAGTTCAGCAAGAAAGATCGATGTCTGAACTTTAGTTCACATTCAGTCGACCATACACCCGCACCCACACACTCATCTGTCTTGGAACCGTCGGTATATATATGAAAAAAATTGAGATGTTTAACAAGGATCTCTCTGAACCTTGGCGTACCTCCACCTCCGGCGCCATGGCCTTGGCTGATGGAACCCAGGCTTCCGTGACAGAAAAATTGGGGTTTCCCATGCCGCTGTGTTTGACTGAACCAGGGTATCGATGGTAGAGAGATCTATACCGACTTTCTCGACGAGGTCGTGGAGTCTCGTGGAAAAGGGCCTAGTGCCACTATTGCCATTAGGGTGGCTCGGGTCTCGTGCCACCTTTGCGGCATAGGTCAGGGCTAACTGGCCACGTCTGAGTCGGAGGGGAGGTACTCCTGACTCCACCTCAAGACGCTCGATCCAAGTGCACTTCAGGGATCCAAGACACACACGCAAAGAGGCATTCTGCACAGCATCCAAACTTGTTCTCGATGCCGAACCATACACGATTGACCCATAATCTACTTTAGACCTAATTAGAGCTTTATATACCATTAGCAAAGACTGTCTATCAGCTCCCCATTTGTTACCAGAAATGCACTTTAATAAATTTAGTGCTCTTTGACATCTATTTTTTAACTGAACAATGCGGTCTTTCCAATTGAGTCTACTATCAAAAAGTAGCCCAAGAAACTTAGCAGAATTTTGAATAGGTATTGGGTGGTTGTCTACCCCCTAGTGGAAGCCTGGTTGCGTTCTCGAGTACCACAGAGGGCTCAAGTTATGTGTAGGACATTTCCTTACCGCCGAACTTGCCTAGGCGAAGGACGGTAATTCGATGCCCACCCCCCAAGCGGGAGTTCACGAGGAACTCCGGCAGGCTCAGGAAAGTCACATTAAGAGGAAATATTTAGGAAAAGAAAAAGTGCGCCCAAAGGACGCCCCAGACTACTGGGCCTCCCTACCCAGGGGTCAAAGCCCACAAAGGCTACCCTGGTGTAGAAGAGAGTTGTGAGTCTGAGGTGGGGTGCTGACTACGCCTACTGTAGCCTCGTGTCACCTGCAAAAACAAGACCACTGAAGGTGCTGGCAAAGCACTATAAAGTGCGGAAATTTCTGTAATTACAGTTTTTTTTTACTTTATTTCGAATTGATTTACAACTAAGAAGCAATAATGTCTAGCGAGACGAGAGGCCCCAGGCTCCAGGGTAGCTCTTGTGGCACAAGACTTTGTATTTATTGCTGCTGCGTTAAATGAGGTGTGTCCTCATCAAAATTTGAAACACGAGTGTGACTGCCAATTTGTCAGAATGAGCAAGATTTTTCTTTCAAGATATCAGATATGATACAGTACATGTACTGGGAGTAAGTTTTTAGACTTGTTTTTCACCTTCCTTGGAACCACTAAGCTTGTATTTGCTCGAGTTGAAACAAGCAAGCACACGCACTCGCGTTTCAGATTTTGATGAGCGAACACCTTGTATAAATGCAGCAGCAACAAATTTATAAGTCTTGTGCCACAAGAGCTACCCTGGAGCCCGGGCCTCTCGTCTACTTGACATTGTTGCTTCTGAGTTGTAAAGTAATTTGAAATAAAGTAAAACCTGTAATTACAGATCTTTTCGTACTTTAGTGCTTTGCCTGCACCTTCAGTGCTCTTGTTTTGCAGGTGACACGAGGCTACAGTAGGCGTAGTCAGCACCCCACCTCAGACCCGCAGCTCTCTTCTACACCAGGGTAGCCCTTGTGGGCTTTGACCCCTGGGTAGGGAGGCCCAGTAGTCTGGGGCGTCCTTTGGGCGCACTTTTTCTTTTCCTAAATATTTCCCCTTAATGTGACTTTCCTGAGCCTGCCGGAGTTCCTCATGAACTCCCGTATTCGCTTGAGGGTGGGCATTGAATTACTCCTTCACCTAGGTAAGTTTGGCGGTAAGGAAGTGTCCTCCACATAACTCGATCCCTCTGTGGTACTGGAGAACGCAACCGGGCCCTTCCATTGGGGGGTAGAGGACGGAAAAACTGCCTAACTCTCTTAGCTATTGCTGTTAGGTTGATACCAAAGTTAAGAGTTTTTGATCCCTTCAGGACAACAATTTTGAGCCAAGGAGTCGGACCTGGTCCGATATCCAGGATGAAAGATACCCCGGTTACCCCTTCTCCTCCTCAAGGAGGAGGGGCGACTCATGACCAACCTATGACGAATTCGACCCTGAACAACGGAACCCCCACAAATGACAAAACGAGAAGACCACTTTTCAAAATCCCAACTGAGAATGCGAGGTTCGCGAATGTAAAATGTGTGAATGAAAATCAATCACTTTTGAACGTGAATCCCTTTATCATCAAAAAGGTCCTTGATGGTCAAGTGGACAGCGATTTTGATTTTGTCAAAAAATTGCGAGATGGAAGCCTCCTTGTTAAAGTACAATATAACTCCCAGATTAAGGATTTACTTAAGCTGACGCAAATTCATGATCTTCGAGTTACAAGTAACTATCCCTATTGCACCAAATACTTGTAAGGGGGCAATCTTTCACAGGGATTTGAGGACGATGGAAGAAAGTGAAATTCTGAGAGCATGAAGGACCAAGACGTAGTGGACGTTCATTGTATGACCAAGAAGGATGGGAATGTGCGAACGAAAACTGGACTGTGTTTTTTTACCTTTGCTTTAAATAAAATCTCAGAGTATGTCAACGTCGGTTATGAACGTGTTCAAGTAAGACCCTATGTCCAAAAGCCAATGAATTGTAATAGATGCCAAAAATTCGGACACACCACATTAAGATGTATTGATAAAGACTCGAGTAAATATGTATGCCATAAATGTGCTGAAGCCCATGACACCATTACATGTACTAGCCAGATTTCCCAATGAGCTAACTGTGTAGGTCCCCATCAGTCAGGATCTGCTGAATGCAGCATCCTAAAAAAAGGAGACTGAGACATTAGCATATATGAGAAAGCATTAAGTTAACAGATAGCGTTAAGCATAGAGTTCCATGGTGGACACCAGATTGCACAGGGCGCTGTGCCGACGCAATAAGGCCTACAGGCTTTTCAAAAATAACATCACAAATGAGAACTTTTGCAATTACAAACAAGCAAGAGCTAGGGCTCGTAGAGTAATAAAAAAAGAGACTCCTGGCAGAGCTTTGTCTCTACAATTAACAGCAATACCAAAGTATCAGAGGTTTGGTCCACTATCAATAAAATCAATAAGAATAAAAACATCTTTCAAAATCAACATCATTCACGAGGGTAACAATTTAGATTCACCTAGAGACATTGCTAATGCACTCGCCAGGCAGTTCTCTCATACAAGCAGCTCAGACAACTACCATCCCGCATTCTTGACCATCAAGGAAGCAGCTGAGCTGCAACCTATTCACTTTGCCACAGGAGATGACTTTGATTACAATAAGATCTAACAACGGATGAGCTTGTCCGAACCCTAGAAGCCTGTAGAGGAACATCCCCAGGCCCCGATGAGATTCGATATGAGATGATAAAGCATCTTAATTATGATGCCATGATTAAGTTGCTAGAAGTGTACAATGAAATTTGGAAAAGTCACACTTTTCCAAACTCATGGCACTTCGCCCATATCATTCCCATATTGAAAGGCGGGGGTAATCCCAGATTTGCCATCTCCTACCGCCCAATTGCGTTGACAAGTTGCTTATGCAAGGTCATGGAACGAATTGTTAACAGTAGGCTATTGCATATTTTAAATTCCAGTAATTTGCTAGTTGACGAGCAGTGCAGTTTCCGAAAGAGACGCCAAACTCTCAAACTAGTAAAGCTGGACAGTCATATTCAAGAGGCAATTGCCAAAAAAGATCATTTGATTTCAGTATTCTTATATACAGAAAAAGACTACGACAAAACACGGCGATATGGCCTACTCAGAAGGCCAATACGTGGAAACTTGCCTTGTTTTATTAAAAATTTCATTTCTGACAGGAATTTTGCTGTCAAATTATTTTCCGACAATGTCACTTCTTCGGACATTTTTGTCCAAGCTCCTCCTCGGGATCTTAAATATTCGCTGTACGCTGATGATTGTGCATTATGGCACTCCAGCAGTTAATGCAGAATTCTCAGCAAATCGCATCCAATGGCAGTGGATAAGATTCATAACTGGGGCCTCCATTAGAAAGAGTATTGGGGTATTTTTTTCACATAGGAGAAAGCCAAACATCAGGCTAACTCTAGACAACCACCCAATACCCATTCAAAATTCTTGGGCTACTTTTTGATAGTAGACTCAGTTGGAAAGACCACATTGGTCAGTTAAAGAATAAATGTCAAAGAGCACTAAATTATTAAAGTGCATTGCTGGTAATAAATGGGGAGCTGATAGACAGTCTTTGCTAAAGGTATATAAAGCCCTGATTAGGTCGAAAGTAGATTTCGTGTATGGTTCGGCATCAGAACAAGTTTGAATGGTTTGGATGCTGGTAGAATGCTGTTTACGTGTGTGTGTTGGAGACCTAAAATGTACTCGGATCGAGCACCTTGAGGTGGAGTCAGGAGTACCACCCCTCCGACTCAGACGCGGCCAGTTGACACTGACCTATGCCGCAAAGGTGGCTCGAGACCCGAGCCACCCTAATGGCAATAGTGGCACTAGGCCCTTTTCCACGAGACTCCACGACCTCGTCGAGAAAGTCGGTATAGATCTCTCTACCATCGATACCCTGGTTCATTCAAATACAGCGCCATGGGAAACCCCCAACTTCTCTATCATGGAAGCCTGGCTTCGAATAGCCAAGGCCATGGCGCCGGAGGTGGAGGTACGCCAGAGGTTCAGAGAGATCCTTGTTAAACATCTACCTTTTTTTCATATATATACCGACGGTTCCAAGACAGATGTGGGTGCGGGTGTATGGTCGACTGAATGTGAACTAAAGTTCATACATCGATCTTTCTTGCTGAACTTTTTGCCATTGATTTTGCACTATCGACGACCCACGATAGAATAGTCATTTTTTCAGATTCATTCAGTTCACTTAAAGCCATTAAATCATTAGAAACCACCAAAAATTAATTACTGGGTAATATCATTCGTAAGCTACATGGTGCCAATAAATCAATCAAGCTAATATGGGTACCAGGCCACTCTGGTATCCATGGCAATGAGCAGGCTGACAAATTAACCTGGTCAACTGGTCATCTGGACCTTAGCATAGTCCGTACAGATCTCAGGTGTTTTGTGTCTCTTATAAAAGCAAAAATCCATCTCCTGTGGCAAAGTGAGTGGACCAGCCTCCAACTCATAAACAAAATAAAACAAAACATAGAACTGTGGGACACAGCCCACAGGAAGGAGAGAAGGGAGGAGGTGGTGTTGGCCCGCCTTAGGGTCAACACTACAAGATTTACCCACCTCACTCCCTACATAGAAAAGAATTTCCCTCCACAATGCCAAAATTGCAATACCAACCTAACCATAAACCATATTTTAATAGCATGCAGCCAATACACAAACAATAGAGAACATCTTAAAAAAATAGAATTAAAAAATTTAGAATTTACACTATCAAATATACTTTCAGATGATGAAAGAATCATCAGTAAAGTAATCGCTTTTCTAAGGGAGACAAAACTTTATGACCTTATATAGACTGATAGAATGAATAGGATCCATTGGCTTAATAACCTTGGCCACATGCCGCTGGTTGATAGCCAAGAAATCCAACAAAGAAAGAAAGAAAAGCAAGCGCACATTTTTCTCGCTCAGCTGATTTCATGCGACTCGACTTATAGAAGAAGAATAGCGAAAACTATGATCAGAATAATCGAAAAGAATTATACATACTGTTGCATTACTAATCACCAAACTGACTGAAATACTTAGTACTTCTATAGGACATTGCGCGCGCGGACGCGGACACACACACACACACACACACCCCACACACACACACACACACACACACACACACCACACACACACACACACACAACACACACACACACTCACACAGGTGATTAAAAGTATCTTACAAGAAAAAAAATCCCCTTTGTATTGTGTGGTTTTTTTCATTAAGTGATAAAGACTCGAGTTAACATATGGATGCCATAAATGTGCTGAAGCCCATGACACCATCACATGTACAAGCCAGATTCCAACTGGAGCTAAATGTGTATGTCCCCATCAGTCAGGATCTGGCTTGAATGCAGAATCCAGTAAAAAAGGAGAACTGAGGACATTAGCATATATGAGAAAGCATTAGTTAAAAGATAGCGTTAAGCATAGAGATTCATGGTGGCACTAGATTGCCGTAGGCGCTGTGCCGACGCAATAAGGGCCTACAGGCTTTTCAAAAAATAACCCATCACAAATGAGAACTTTGCAATTACAACAAGCCAAGAGCTAGGGCTCGTAGGTATATAAGACTCCCTGGCAGAGCGTTGTCTCTACAATTAAAGCAATTACCAAAGTATCAGAGGTTTGGTCCACTATCAATAAATACAATAAGAAAAAAAAAAATCTTTCAAAAACAGAGATCATTACGAGGGTAACAATTTAGATTCACCTAGAGACATTTGCTGATGCACTCACCAGGCAGTCCTCTCATACAAGCAGCTCAGACAACTACCATCCCGCATTATTGCATCAAGGAAGAGGCTGAGGCTGCAACCTATTCACTTGCCACAGGAGATGACTTTGATTACAATAAAATCTAACAATGGATGAGCTTGCGAACCCTAGAAGCCGTAGCAGGAACATCCCCAGGCCCCGATGAGATTCGATATGAGGATGATAAAGCATCTTAATTATGATGCCAATGATTAAGTGCTAGAAATGTTACAATGAAATTGGAAAAAGCCACACCTTTTTCCAAACTCATGGCCACTTCTCCATATCATTCCCATATTGAAAGGCGGGGGTATCCCAGATTTGCCATCTCCTACCGCCAATTGCGTTGGACCAAGGTTGTTTATGCAAGGTCATGGACGAAATTGTTACAGTAGGCTTATTGCATATTTAAATTCCAGTAATTGCTTAGTTGACGAGCAGTGCAGTTTCCGAAAGGACGCCAAACTCTCAAACTAGTAAAAGCGGGACAGTCATATTCAGAGGCAATGCCCCCCCCCCAAAAAAGATCATTTGATTCAGTATTTCTTGTATACAGAAAAAGGACTACGACCAAAACAACGGCGATAGGCCTACTCAGAAGCCAATACGTGGAAATTCGCCTTGTTTTATTAAAAATTTCATTTAGACAGGAATTTTGCTGTCAAATTATTTCCGACAATGTCATTATTCGGACATTTTTGTCCAAAGCTCCTCCTTAGGGATCTTAAATATTTCGCTTACGCTGAGATTGTGCATTTTGGCACTCCAGCAGTAATGCAGAATTCTCAGCAAATCGCACTCCAATTGCAGTGGATAAGATTCCTAACTGGGGCCTCCATTAAAAGAGTACGGGGTATTTTTTCACATAGGGAGAAAGGCAAAACATCAGCTAACTCTAGGACAACCACCAATAACCCATTCAAAAAAATTCTTGGGCTATTTTTTGATAGTAGGACTCAGTTGGAAAAGACACATGGTCAGTTAAGATAAAGTCAAAAGAAGCACTATAATATTAAAGTGCATTGCTGTAATAAATGGGGAGCTGATAGACAGTCTTAGCTAAAGGTCTATAGAGCCCTGATTAGGTCGAAAGTAGATTTCGTGTATGGTTCGGCATCGAGAACAAGTTTGAATGGTTTGGCTGCGTGTGAATGCTTGCTTTACGTGTGTGTCGTTGGAGACCTTAAAATGAACTCGGATCGAGGCACCTTGAGTGGAGCATGAGACCAACCTTCCGACTCAGACGCGGCCCAGTTTGACACTGACTATGCGGCAAAGGTGGCTCGAGACCCAAGCAACCCTAATGGCATAGTGGCACTAGGGCCCTTTTCCACGAGACTCCACGACACTCGTTCCATCGAGAAACTCGGTATAGGATCTATCTACCATCGATACCCTGGTTCATTCAAATCGAGCGCCAGGGGAAACCCCAAATTCTCTATCATGGAAGCATGGCTTCGATCGCAAGGCCATGGTGCCGGAGGTGGAGGTACGCCAGAGGTTCAGAGAGATCCTTGTTAAACATCTACCTTTTTTTCATATATATACCGCACGGTCCAAGACAGATCGGGCGTGCGGGTGTATGCGACTGAATGTGAACTAAAGTTCATACATCGATCTTTCTTGCTGAACTTTTTTGCCATTGATTTTGCCACTATCGAAGACCACGATAGAATAGTCCATTTTTCAGATTCATTCAAGTGTCAACTTAAAACCCATTAAATCATTAGAAACACCAAAAAATTAATTACTGGGTAATATCATTAGTAAAGTAACATGGTTGACAATAAATCAATCAAGCTAATATGGGTACCCGGCACACTTTGATCCATGGCAATGAGCAGGCTGGACAAATTTAACCTGGTCAAACTGGTCATCGGACTTAGCATAGTCCGTACAAATCTAAGGTGTTTTGTGTCCTTATAAAAGCATAAAAATCCATTCTCCTGTGGCACAGTGAGTGGACCAAACCTCCAACTCATAAACAAAATAAAACAAAACATAGAACAACTGTGGGACACAGCCCAAAGGAAAGGAGAGAAGGGAGGAGGTGGTGTTGGCCAGCCTTAGGGTCAACACTTACAAGATTTACCCACCTCACTCCCTACATAGAAAAGGAATTTTCCCTCCACAATGCCAAAAGGCAATACCAACCTAAAACCATAAACCATATTTAATAGCATGCAGCCAAATACACAAACAATAGGAACATCTTAAAAAAAATAGAATTAAACAAATTAGATTTACACTATCAAATATCTTTCAGATGATGAAAGAATCATCAGTAAAGTAATCGCTTTTCTTAAGGGAGACAAAACGTTATGAACCTTATATAGACTGATAGAATGAATAGGATCCATTGGCTAATAACCTTCGGCCACATTGACGCTGTGTGATAGCCAAGAAATCCAACAAAGAAAAAAGAAAAGCAAGCGCCCACATTTTTTCGCTCAGCTGATTTCATGCGATTCGGACTTTTATAGAAGAAGAATAGCGAAAACTATGATCAGAATAATCGAAAAAAATTATAAATACTGTTGCATACTAATCACCCAAACTGAATGAAATACTGAGTACTTCTATAGACATTGCGCGCGCGGACGCGGACACCACACACACACAACACACACACAACACACACACCACACAAACACACACACACGCACACACACACCAACACCACACAACACAAAACACACTCACAAAGTGATAAAGTATCTACATATTCATTGTATTGGGTTTTGCGTTCATTTCAGTTCTATAATGGAAAATATAATGTAGGAACTCCGAGAACCATTTACAAAGGTCTCGCTGATGTGAAGATTTTTTCTAATATACAGCTGCCTACATTAGATATTTAAAGCATGCAGCGTTCTCAAGTTTCAAGGAATTGCAGCTCTAATGGCACTTGCTATGTTGAAGAAGGGGGATATACCGCCCCACCTCCAATAGGCTGAGAAACAGTCTCTGATTCTTGCACATACACAGGTAGTTTTCACTTCCAATTTAGGCCTGTTGAACTCAAAGATGAAATTAACTTTCCAAGAAGTATTCTGATGTAAGGATCGTTATCATATTTTTTTAATTGGGTTTTACTTCTGGTAATTATAAACAAATCGAGTGAATTAATACAAATGATTTAATCTATCTAGATCTGATATCTCAAAGCGCACTCTCACTGGATGAATACGATGACGTCGTGACCCTATTATCTGGCGACATTTTATCGTAAGTACAACTTTTTTAAATGAGAAGTAGAATGGTTAGAGATAGCCAGCAAGGGAAAAATTATATATATCTATTTAAATTAATTATAATATTTGCAATGAATTAAGGCAAAGAGCAGAGCTTAGCTTGGAAGTAGCCAACTTTTTCTTTTTCTTTAAGACGAAGTGGGGCTACCTAGGTCAAGCTGATTGTTGGCACCCATTCATGTTCTCAATGCATCGACTACATCATGAGCCTCACCGTTACTTTTATATCCTCTCAGACACGTGGACCTAGGCAATGACAATAACTCCAGGACTTCAACCAGTAGACGATATCTCTCTTCCTCGGTTTTAAACATGCTCGACGCAGTTGCTGCAGCGTGCGCAATAGTCTGCGTCAATTTGCCGAACACAAAGACCAGTCTCTCGCCTGTATCCCCTGCTTGACAGCAATGTAATTAACGAGCAACCTAGACATAAAGTAGAATCTGCCCCCAGAATTCTGCTCCTTGGGATAAAGTAATTACATTTCCACCTGAGATCAGCCGCACCGGTGCCACCCTGAAGCCGTCTGGCCATCAAATATTTTTACACGCCCAAAATCCGGCGATACAAATTGTTGGTTTGATATTACTGCGGTGGGACAGTTGGGCCAGAGTTGACCATCAACTACCGCATAATTCTATGGCTCTGACTTAGGAACCTTAGGCGGAGTTTTGCGGATCTGCTGGCAAGACAACGTGACAGGAGTCACTGTCCGCCAGACGAGTGGCCAATCCAACTTTCAAGCTCGTTGGATGCAAGCCGACTCCGCAAGTTGCCCACACTCGACAGTCAGCGTTACAGATTATCGGTAGAGGAGCCCGAAAAAAAAAACGTGCTTAAGGACAGAGATAAGATGCCATTCAACTGATGCAGAGTTTACATCACGATAGTTTGTATGTGGGTGTATATTTATATATATGTACTGTTATTCTCTCTCTCTCTCTCTCTCTCTCTCTCTCTCTCAGACTCTCTACTCTCTCTAGAGATATATAGAATTATATTATATATATATCTATATATATTATATCTATATATGTATGTATGTATATATATATATATATATATAATATATATTATATAATATATTATAGATATATATATATATTATATATAACATATAATATGTTGTATTATATGTGTGTAGCATACACACACACACACCACACACACACACACACACACACACACACACCACACACACACACACACACACACACAACAAATATATATATATATGATATTATATATATATAGATATATATATATATATAGATATATATACATTCCATATATAATTCATATATAGATGAACAAAAACACAAACGCAGTAATGTGTACACAAAAATTGAAAAGGATAAAACAGCCACAATTAAGAAATAAAATATTTTTTATTGTAAGTGTTTTTCCTTTTCCACATACAGTATATGTATATAAAACACAATGTATACATATATACATAAAATAACATATACATATAAATATAAAACACACACATATATATAACATAATATATATATATAAAATATATTATAATATATTTTATATATATTAATTATATATATATAAAATTAGGGTATGTTATATTATTATATAAAATATATTTATATATTAAAATTTTATATATAATGGGTTGTGTTGTTTTTTGTTTTGTTGGTGTGTGTGTTTTGTGTTTTGGGGGTGTTGTGTCATTTTTTTTTTCTTATTTTAATTTTTTCAGTGTCAAATTTATATGTCACTTTTATATCTTTTTATCAAACCTTTTTTGTCTATATCTTATCTTTTTCTCTTTTCTATCTACTATCGGTCATATGACTGCCCCCAATATCTATATCTCTTTTTTCTTCTCTCTTTTCTCTCTATCTATCTATATATCTGTCAAATCTCTATTTTTGTTTTATACCCTATGTCTATTGTCTAGTCTATATCCATAGCTATCTATTTATTCCTCTATCATCTATTACCGATCTCCCTATATCTATTTTTTCTAATGGTTTCCTTAATCACTGTCTATATATCCTTTTTATATAAAATATATTTTATTTTTTAATATAATTTTATATATTTTTATATATTATAATTAAAAAATTTTTTTTCTCTCCCCTCTTTTATTTTTTTTTTTATTTTATATAATTTTTAAAAAAAATATTTTATTTTTATTATTATATATATATATATTTTTATATGTATTTTATATATATATTTTATAAAATAAAATATATATAAGTGTGTGTGTTTTGTGTGTGGTGTGTGTGTTGTGTTATGTTTTGGGGTGTGTGTTTTGTGGTGTGCTTTTGTGTGTGTGTGTGTGTTTGTTTTGGGGTGTTGTTGGGGTGTGTTGTGGGTGTGTGGTTGTGGTGTGTGGTCGTGGGGTTCTTTTTGTTTTGTGGGTATTTCCCTTTAAAAGGTTTACCACCAGGGTTTGTATCGTTTAAAAATAAAGAGGGGGGGCAACGCAGAATTTTAGTTTATTCAGGGCGGTTTTGAAGGTAAGCTAAAAACCCCCATCATCAGTTTCTGCAAAAATTTAAAGTGGTTGATTTTTTTAGTCCCAGTTTCTTTCCATGTAAGAACAAGGATTTGGGGATGGGGCCCAAGGGGGGGAGGAGTTTTGGTGCAGAATACTAAAAAACGTTCTCTTATTGCCGAGAAAGATGGTTTGGGTCAGTGAAAAGGGGAATCCTGAAGGCTATGCCCCTTTTTGGTTTTTGATTTCCGGGGACGTTTAAAATCGGACGAACCCAAAGAACCCAGTTTTGGGGCAAAAAACAGGTAAATAAATACACTACGTTAGAAAACTGTCCAAAAGTTCCATTACGTGATTGTTTTGAAAGTTGGCCTTTTTGTTAGTTTGGGGGGATAAAAGTCAATTTAAAATTTTTGGGGGAATTATTTTGGGACCATTTTTTAGTTGTTTCCCAAAATTTAAAGCTTAAACTACCGATTTTCAGTAAAAATTTACACAAAGGGGGTGGTTTTTCTGGTTTGAGAAATTTTTTTTACTAAGAAAAAATTTAGTAATTTTACTAAACAAAATCAATGGGTACACATTAGTTACATAGAAAACCTTAAAAAAAAATAATTTCGTCGTGAAAAGTGACAAGTAGTTATGGCTTTAAAAGATTTGAATTTTGATGCTGTTAATTTTGTATAAAAATGAGATGTAGCAGAGGAAGTGAAATATGAGGCCCATAAAGGTGTTTTCGGTAAATGCTTGTACGGAGGGTGCCATTATTATCGGTGCATAGTGTGCCCGGGAACGGTAATAAATAATTTGCTTGCATCCCACAGGTAAATTTTTGCTTGGGTGTTTCGAGTTAAGATATGGCAGAAAAAGGTTCACGTGTCATGGGTGTTTGGAAAGGAGAAAGGCTTTCATCGATCTATCAACGATAATGGAAACGGGTTTAAATTCAGATGGGCATTGTTCAAGAATTATGTTCATGACAGCAAGGAATGCATTAGCGAACGAAGGCCTAACGGGGATCCCATCGCATACCGTAAGGGTTATTCTCTCGATTACGAAATTTATTGAGCCGATTGCTTTTCAGACTGTTGATTATTACATCCATGATTTCATGAAGGGGAACGTTAGTGAACAGTGACTCAACATCGAAACTTGCAGTGATGACGGATTTTGAAGCTTAAGGGATGTTTTCTAATTTGAAAAGGTAATGTAATTTTCAATTGTGTGCTGATTGACGGTTAGGAGGGATATGATAGGAAACCGGGAAATTTTGCATTTGTTATAGTTTTAAAAGTACCAATCAAAGAAATAGTGGATCGTAGGGGAAGTTAGGTTTATACATTTGGGGTGTCCATCAAGTAGACCAGGTCTGGAGCCAGAAGTTATACGAAAATGATGTTTTCATTATAAATGGTTTAATGGTACGGCATAGTCTCTTTAAACTAGTCTTCCAATTATACCAGACGAGTGGTACTTCCGTTTAAAAATTCGCTTGTTTTTGTGTGGAACTGAGATTATTCGTAAACTTTTGTTTATAGTCACAATTATTTAAAATGGCAAACACCCCGACCTTTGTCTAGGGTTTGGCAATTATTATTGTTTTGTCATTCGTAAGGTAGGCTTTGCTCATTGTGATTATCGCTTAATGATGATTGTTCACGGGTCAACGATAATTGTCAACGATTGTCTGGAGCACTAATTCTTTTTTTTGAAAGGGGCTGCTTTTCTCCGAGCGACTGCCACTAAGTCGCTAATGTCATCGCTGGCTCCGAATAGTCGCATGGTGGGGATGAATATAATCGTAATCGCAACAATCGTTTTAACTGGAAGGAGTGTCTATGTTATCATGTCCCCCCAAATTTTCCCATGAACAGGATGAGATCCTTGTCGAGAATCAGTTTCTACAATCATTTTCTGAAATAATCTATCTGCAGTCCTCAATTCAAATATCAAATGTTTTTTTTAGCCCTTTTCCCCTGTAATATGGAAAAAGAACGTCATGCTCTGCCTCTTCTACTAGAAGATATTTAATTAACAACCGCCTACTCAAAAATTCTCAAAGCCATTTTCTCGCGACACTACCTTCAAGATTATTATATAGTATTTTAAATATATAATTGAAGGTGATTTTTGTCAGGTGCATACAGTAGTCTAAGCAGAGTGATAATACATCTTTCTTGTTCTTCAGTAAGTATTTTGACAGAGGAATGGAATAAAGTTTGTCCTTTTTCACTTTTTTACTTTTATTTTAAGAATATTCTGTTATGGCTGGGGTCTACTTTACACAGTTTAATACCTACATTATATTTGATTAATCTAGAAGTACAAAGGAAGTCTAGTAAGATAATGAGATAGTATATGTATGTTTGTGTGTGTGTGTGTGTGTGTGTGTGTGTGTGTGTGTGTGTGTGTGTGTGTGTGTGTGTGTGTGTGTGTGTGTGTGTGTGTGTGTGTGTGTGATATGTGTATATAGGCACGGGTCATCAAAACAAAAACAAACACGCTTTTTCGCGCACGCGCAGAACGCTGGTGGGCAAAAGAACACTGATGGCCGCTGAATCAGCTGTGAAAGGAAATCTCTTGATTCCGTCGCGAGAAAACATTATATCGAAAAGCTGATGTATTCGAAGGCTTACCAGTTCCGTTCGCTTTGTCAGATGGTTGGTCTGATAGCCCACATGGATATATAACTTTTGGCGATATATATGTTTATTTGATACATACACCTGGCAGCTATACAAAAGAGGAACTAAAAGCCTACAAATCTCTCGAAGCCTACAGGTAAGTATTGACTTGTATTCAGTTAATGCAGCATGACTTGTGCTCTTTTTCAAAATAATCCTATTTCGAGATGCAATTATTATGGCACCATTTTTGGGTCCCTCTGTTAGGCCATGTCTTCTTGGTGAAAGATGACCAAAATTATTCAGCCAGCAATTATTAAACATTGATCTCAGAAGGTATGCTTGTGATTTCGCATTGCTTCTTATGCCATATTGTACCAAACAAGATTTCCATCTGGAAACAGAGGGGTTTTATTGTGGGGAGCAGCTCCAAAAAGGTTGTGAACTGTACTAAGTTTTTTTGACATCTGTTAAACTATGAAATGTATTAGTTAGCAAACACCAATAAAGCTTCTTTCATACTATAATGATCATATGAGTTTAAATTATATACTTATATACTTCTTTCGGGGTCCTTCGGCAGAAGGCAAAAACTAAATTTCGACCCCTTTACTTGGCAATTAGCACATCCAATGGCTATACAACTATTAACCATCTTGAGTATTAACAGCCTAAAAAGTACACTGAACGTATCTACAAAATATTGATCAACTAGAAGGCGAAATCTGAACGAGAAGCTTGACAACACAGCGGACAACGTTGTTACTGTGCACAGCGAGAATAGTGAATGTTGTTTTGCCCACCAGCGCCACCGGCTGGTCACGTGATACAAAAAGTGACGTCACGCTGACCGTCCCTATATATATAGTATCTATATATATATATATATATATATATATATATATATATATATAATATATATATAGATATGTGTGTGGTGTGTGTGTGTGTGTGTGTGTGTGTGTGTGTGTGTGTGTGTGTACACACACACACACACACACACACACACACACACACACACACACACACACACTATATATATATATATATATATATATATATATATATATATATATACATATATATACATATATATACATATATATATCACACCCACCCACACACGCATATGACTGCCACGATGATCTAGCGAACTCCGACTCTTATTGTCTAAGGAAGTTTCTTTATATATGTTTTCAAAGTCAGTTTAATTTTTAAGTCGTAAACTGGTAGAATTTAGATATTTAAACTTCAATTGTAGTAAATGTTTTAATTTACCATTTAATCAGCAAAAATATGTTTTTTTTATAATGTTTTGTAAAACCTACAGTAATATAATTACATATTTTTTTGTAAAATATTTTTTTTTTTTTTTTTTTTTTTTTTTTTTTTTTTTTTTTTTTTTTTTTTTTTTTTAAGGCTGCATAGTTTGATAAGTCGCGGAAAAATATCTTTCCAGAGTTATTATTTGCTGAATTTCAGTTAACGGAGCAAACTTCCAGAGGCGTTTTTCTCAACATTCAATTTTCGGACTCGGCCTTTTCGTTCTCGACCCTATATATATGTCTTTGTGTGCGTGTGTGTGTGGTGTGGTGTGTGTGTGTGTGTGTGTGTGTGTGTGTGTGTGTGTGTGTGTGTGTGTGTGAATGTATACATATATATACACAGATATACACACACAGACACACACACACACGCACACACACACCACACACACACACACACACACACACACATAATATATATGAATATAAATACACACACACACACACACATATAATATATATATAAATATAAATACACACACACATATGATATATATAAATATAAATACACACACACACACACACACACACACATACATATGTGTGTGTGTGTGTGTGTTTATATTTATATATATGTTAATTTATTCATGTATATACATATATATAAATAATATATATATTTATAAAATAATGTATATATAAATGTAGGGTGAAGGGGCTAAATTCGCAGTGGAATGTACAAATGCGCTAAAATGCTAACGTGGCGCTCTCGCGCTTCGTGAGACCGCCACTTGAGCCAAGCTTTTTGGTGGGATGCCATTGATCAGCGGTAAGTTAATTTTGTTTATTTTTCACCGCTTCATTATATATATATATATATATATATATATATATATATATATATATATATATATATATATATATATATATGTGTGTGTGTGTGTGTGTGTGTGTGTGTGTGTGTGTGTGTGTGTGTGTATGTGTGTGTGGTGTGTTATAATATTATATATATAATATATGTGTGTGTATATATATATATATATGTCGACGATGTTTACATACTATTCTAGATTAACATTAAAAGAGTTCCTAGAGAATTTGGTGTTACTAAGACAAGACAAATAATGACGATCTTCTTGTGTTAGGTTTACGAGTGTGGTGGACCGTACAGGCTTCAAATCTATCATAATAATTTTCAGTAGCAGTTGATTACGATAAGGCTCAAGGAAATGCTCAAGGCATATCACAAAGTAACCTGTCAGCACTCCAGTATAAATGCCCATTTGATGTTGCCGTATGGAATATGACCTATATGTTCTGGACCGTACGAAATGCACCCCTTTATTTTTTTTCATTTTTCAAGATAAAAAAAAAATATTTTGTCATAATGTGGGGTAATTTGTTTTATATCCGAATTATTTCCACTTGTAGTACGATATATAACCCCTCTACCCTATATTTATTCAGTATATATATATATATATATATATATATATATATATATATATATATATGTGTGTGTGTGTGTGTGTGTGTGTGTGTGTGTGTGTGTGTGTGTGTGTGTGTGTGTGTGTGTGTGTGTGTGTGTGTGTGTGCAGTGATGGGTATCGATACATAGAATTGTCTAAGGCGATACTTGAAAATTGGCTAAAGCGATACCGATACATTGATTCTTCGAAGACAGGTAAAAGTGATATTGATGCTAATAAATGTATTGCCGGTACATAATCGACGATACTTTAACGTAAGAAAATATCGATGTTTGATGCACTGTGAACAATAATTGCAGTAGAGGAGAATATTTTTAAAAATCATGCGTGTATATTTTTATGACTTCTACACCACAGTACCAACAATTACATTTGCAACTGATATATGCGTTCATGGCACTTAATACATGAATTGCCTCCGGGCTAGTACAGTGGTAACGTGTCGGCCTCTCATCCGAGGGGTCGGCGGTTCGCGCCCCGCCCAGGCGCGAGAAGTTGCAACTGTCGCCTGGAGGTTACTGCTGTGGCTGGGCACCACGGCGGGCAAGGACTCGGTTCAGCCGAGTCAGCAGCAGCTGACGCACGTGAGCAAAATCAAGCAGACTGTATGTCACACCAAGAATATCCATTGTATCAAATGGAATCCAAACCAAAAAAAAAAAAAAAAAAAAAAAAAAAAAAAGAATTAAGAGTACTGAAAAGCCGTTCTTATGACCACAGAAAAGAGGAGAAAGTCCCTTGCCTCTTTTACACTTCTTAGCCACTGTCGACAGAGCGAACGAAAGAGAAAATGACATAAACATATACACGTGCAAACATATATATATATATATATATATATATATATATATATATATATATAATATATATATATATATATATATATATACATATATATATATATATATATATTTTTTTTTTTTTTTTTTTTTTTTTTTTTTTTTTTTTTTTTTTTTTCACAAGACGCAAGATCCAGAGTGTCAAGAATCGGCGTTGGTTCCTGATGGACTTCTTGGCTGAGCAAGTTTTGCCACCTTCAGCTCCGACCCAGTTGAAATCCGGCGAGCATCCGTTCCCAGATAGTGCTCGGGCCTTCCTTGTGGAGGCCATTAGGACCCTGCAACACCGACTCGACGAACTCCGGGATGAACTCGAGGGAGAACACCTTCCCCATGGGCTGGTCCTCCAATTACAACAGGAGGACAAAAACCCAACGAGTCAAACATAAAGAGAAGTTACATCGTATATGCAGAAAGAGCAGTTGGACAAAAGCTGGACGAAGTGATCTCCTCAAAAACATGTCCTCCAAACACCTGACTCCCTTGGAAAAAGAAGCCCTCTCGCTAGGCCTCAAATTCAGCACCGGGCAAGAAAAGAAGGACCTAATGGACTACGTCATCTCGAACCACTTCTGGACCGATAGTGACGTTGACAAAGGGTTCGTCCAAGGGATCACTGCTTGCTGCATGGCTGATGCATCGTCGTGTCCCCAGGCGATCCCACGCAGATATATCTCCGCGCTGAAGGACCTCCGCGACGACGAGACCATCGTCATCACCCAGGCTGATAAAGGTGGTGGCATTGTTGTTAAGGTTAAAAGTGATTATTTACTCAAAATGAACAATTTACTTTCCGATTCTTCTGTTTA
>NC_051391.1:27171103-27211103 GCF_015228065.2 Penaeus monodon | reverse complement strand
TCTCAGGAGGGTCAAGGTCGAAGAGTCTGGGGAAGGCTTTGCTAACTAACGAGGAGGTAAGATCATCCAAGCCCCATTGACCAGCACTCAAGTTGAAATTAGGCATTTTCTAATTAATAAAGATTCTAACATTTTTCTTTCGTACGAATTGGCTGATTTATGAATTAATTTAGCGCTTTTCCAGTTAAGCTGGCGACCTTCATCACGTAAATGAACGAAACACGCATTTGATTCTCTAGCAAATCTAACATCACGTTTATGTTCATTAATTGTGTGTGTGTGAAAATATATGCACATTTATGTATGCATATACATATACATGTGTGTGTGTGTGTAGACGTTGGAAGATGTGATAAAACTGTCGTAAAATCATCGCATTTTTTATGAAAATCAAGTACGAGGAAGATGTTCCTGTTGATTTTTCCTTTATTGTTTCTTCGGATATTTCTACTTTCATTCGTACAAATATTGGACACACACACACACACACACACACACACACACACACACACACACACACACACACACACACACACACACACACACACACACACACACATATGAGTGGTTAGAGCATCGGACTCACGACTGTCACGACAGCATTTTGAGTTCGAGTCACCGGCTGGCGCGTTGTTTCCCTTGGCAAGGAACTCGATTGCCTACCTAGCCACTGTGTGGGCAAGCCAGCTCAAGTCAGTGCCAGTCCCAAGCCCGGGTAAATGGAGGGTTGGCGTCAGGAAGGGCATCCGGCCATAAAAGTTATCTGCCAGAACATGATCAAATGGTGACCCCATATAAGAATGGGATAAAGCAAAGAAAAAAGCAAAGAAGAAAAAAAAAAAAAAAAAAAAAAAAAAAAAAAAATATATATATATATATATATATATATATATATATATATATATATACATATATATATATATATATATATATATATATATATATATGTATATATGAATATATTTTATGTATTGTAAGTGTATCTGTGGGAAGGGGGCTCTCATGAATGCATATCGAAGTGATGATGCCCGTGAAGCGGGTTGAGAGAATAAGGGCCTGGGACAGGTGGGCCCTGTTTACCCCATAAAAAATAACAAAAAGTATCTGAGCTACCTTATAAGCCCTCAAGGAAGTGTGGGCGTCTATGAGGCAGAGTGGTGATGCATTAAAATACCCCTTCATATGTTCAAGTTATCTATTCACACCCAGCTTTCACAAAGGCAAATCATGAAGTCAGATACATCCTTTTCTCCGGTTCGATGCCATCTCACTGTAAGATCCATGGAAGACACACAAAATACACGTTTGGTCTTTACACTGTTTATTTGTCGCCTCCTCCCCCTTTACAGGCAAAGGGAAACGCAGGAATACAAAGTTTCGATAAAAACAAATATTACAATGCAATTTGTTTTAAAATAATATAAAACATACTACAGACGTAGTAAAAAGTAAAACTAATTATAAAAATCACACAAAAAAATGAAAAGATAAAACGAGCTAAAAAATAATAATTATGGCAGAAGCATTTCACAACATAAAACTCGTGGCCAGTTCTCTAAGGTTATAAAAATAAACAAAAATATCACAGAACATATTGCTAGGTAAAAAATCTATGCTCGATAGCTAACAAAAGATGAAAATCTACCAAAACATTTGTAAATTAGGACTAAACAAACAAACAAACAAGCAAACCAAACTTCTGATGGCTTACTAAATAAAATGAGCAGATAGAGAAAATTCAAAACTAAAATCATGCTTAGCAAATAAATTAAATTTAAAATCAAGTAAGAGCGTCACTCTGGAAAAGAATAACAATAACTTCTAAAAGGTCCGACAAATACAAATTACAAAGGAGACATTAACACTGCAACAAAAATTAAACAATTACTTTAAAATGGACAATATTTTGAATAAATGTCAATCTAATAGCCAGAGTGAACATTCAGAAAGTGCATAAAATATGGGGAGTGACAGCTGTTCCGTATGTCGTATGTCCTCCAGGATCTTCATACCTTTCCATGACCAGGATTTGGGGCAGGATGTAGGTTAAGGAAGGAATAGCCCGAGGTAAAAGGAACAGGAACAAGGCTTAGGGCAGAGGAAAAGGAGTGGAAGGAATGGGGAAAAAAAACATCACTGGATAGGCATGGAGTCTTAGATCCTAGGTAGTTTGAGAAGAAATCTTGGAGTATAAGGCAAATATACAGAATAGGAAAGTAAGAAAACAGTATAGGATAAGCGAATAGGGAAAAGAAGGTTTTGTAGGAGAGGGAAAGGAAGAGACACAGAAGCTAGGAGAGGGAAAGGAAGAGACACAGAAGCTAGGAGAGGGAAAGGAAGAGCTGACACTAGCCGAGCCAGATGTATGAAGGCCCAGGCGAAGCCAGAACTTCGCAAATCTCAAACGAACGACGAAGACAGAGGAGGGAGAGACACGTCAGACAGACCAAGGCACACAGCGGCTGTTGTGGGCGGACCCTGTCTCAGTAATTGTATGTGCTCACAATTCCGTAAGTAATGTACCAATGTGGCGTTCAGCTCGCCACAGTACATGCAACACCTGTCTTCATGGTCAATTGTCTCTATGATCGGCCAATAGTAACCTATTCAGATTCTGTGAAGAATGACTTCGTTACCTCTATTGACTGCTTCAGAGAGTACCAATGGCTCATAGCCTGTGGTGTCTGAGTACCATCTGGCCGAGGGAGAGGATATCGTTTTCTCTCTGTAAAGCTGCAGGAGGAAGGCACGAGCTGTGGCATTACACTTCTGCAGCCTCCGGGCTAGTACAGTGGTAACGTGTCGGCCTCTCATCCAAGGGGTCGGCGATTTGCGTCCCGCCCAGGCGTGAGAAGTTGCAACTGTCGCCTGGAGGTTACTGCTGTGGCTGGGCACCACGGCGGGTAAGGACTAGGTTCAGCCGAGTCAGCACCAGCTGACACATGTGAGCGAGTCGGCAGTAGTCGACACAGGCCGGGCTCCCCTCATGGCATAGCCCGGGTGAGGCTAAGCTTCGCATATCGGACTTATCCTTATTACACTTCTGCCTTAAGATTTTTCGGCTCAGTTTTATGATCATGGGATTTGGGGGCATATTCCTGCAATGTCAGCAAGTCTGTCAGCAAGCTCATTCCCTCTGATGCCTATGTGGCTAGGAACCTAGTTTATGATTATTCTTCTACCTGAGCAAGAATCCTCTGAGCTATGGTGAGGACAGTGGTCATAAGGTAGATGTTGTCTTTGGGTGAGCTTTGCTGTAGACAGTCAGTAGCTGCCCTGGAGTCTATGTCTGATCATGAGTCCTTCCCTCAGGGATGCGTGGGCTAGGGCTCCTATGATCGCAACTGCCTCTGCCTGTAGCAAGGAGGTATTGTCTGTTACCATCAAGAATTGTGTGGCATCCCTTGCTGCAAAGCCGGCACCTGCAGTGTGGTTTAAGGGATCGACTGATCCATCCGTGAAGTAGGTTCTATTACCCAGAAGAGTGATGGCTGCAATGACCCTCTCAGCTTCTGCTTTTAGACTGGGCATGGTGTATTGATTCTTTCTCCTTAACAAGTTCAGGGATGCGTGGGCTAGGGCTCCTATGATCGCAACTGCCTCTGCCTGTAGCAAGGAGGTATTGTCTGTTACCATCAAGAATTGTGTGGCATCCCTTGCTGCAAAGCCGGCACCTGCAGTGTGGTTTAAGGGATCGACTGATCCATCCGTGAAGTAGGTTCTATTACCCAGAAGAGTGATGGCTGCAATGACCCTCTCAGCTTCTGCTTTTAGACTGGGCATGGTGTATTGATTCTTTCTCCTTAACAAGTTCATAAAAGAAAACTCGATCAAGGTTTGTGCCTATGGCGGGGCTTCAATAAAGTCAGGGTGGGGGGAGTCCATGTCCTTGGCAAGTAGTTGCTCTTTGAGCTGATAGTGTATTAACACCCTGGCTGTGTGAGATAGCCAGGAGTTGTTTGCAAACAGCTTGTGGTCTTTCACTGGGCGTCTGAGTATTTTTTGTCTCATGTTTGTGTTTCTGGGAGTTTGGATGACCTTTGAAAGGAACTGAGCTGCCATTAGATCAATTTGTGATTCCAGGGGAAGAAGGTTTGCCTCCATGAGGAGGATGAGGGCCTTTGTCCACCTTGGGGCACCCAAAACGATCCTGGCAGCTTCATTTTGAACTGTCTCCAATTTTTCTCTTAATCTTGGCTTTGTGGCAATCAGGGAGACAGAAGTATAATCCACAATGGGACAGATGGCATGTACATAGAATGATCTTAGTACTCTATGGCTAGCTCCTATGTGTCTCCCAGAAATGCTTTCATGATAGACAGTCTTGCTTTGCCTCGGTCAACCAAGTAGAGGCCCTCCTTTTTAAAGGAGAAGGTCCAGTCAATCATTACCCCAAGGTATTGGAAGACCTGGACCCATTCTATGTTCATTCACTTGATTCTCAGACTTGTGCCTTGAACATTTAGTCTCAGAGCCATGGCTTTGGATCTGGCTTCAGAGATCTTCAGTCTTGTCCTACAGCACTCCACAGATACAAGGTCCAGACAGCGCTGGGTTTTACTTAGGCAGTGTGGTCCAGTGGAGATGATTGCAAGGTCATCTGCATAGGAGATACTCTTGCACCCCATCCCACCCCATATATATATATATATATATATATATATATATATATATATATATATATATATATATATATATATATATATGTATATATATATGTATATATATATATATATATATGTATATATATATATATATATATATATATATTGTGTGTGTGTGTGTGTGTGTGTGTGTGTGTGTGTGTACACACACATATATATATACATGTGTGTATGTTGTGGATGCAGGATATTAGGGTGTTGAAAAGGGCTGGAATGAGGACCCCACCCTGAGGTGTTCCATTTTCTAGTAGCATGTGCTGTGATAGGTGACCTTGGAATCTGATTTTGGCTGTTCTGGTCCTGAAATAGTCACCTATTCAAGCCAGGAGCCTTCCTCTGATTCCCTTCTGGATCAGGCTCTCCTGAATAGCAAGGAGACTTGCTAATTCAAAAGCCTTCTCCAGGTCTAGGAATACTACCACAGAAGTGAAGCTGATTGTGCTTAAGAGCGTGGCTATGTTGTGTACTGTGCTCATGCCCCTTGTGAACCCATGGAGGTGTTCATGTGTGGGTTCCATTTTCCATTGGAGTCTGTTTAGTACCATTCTCTCGGCCGTCTTGCCCAAACAAGAGAGAAATGGTGCCGTACTTCCCTAGGTTTAGTTTTGGGATGGGAACTATGATAGCCCTCTTCCAGCTCTGGGGTAGAGTGGAAGTTTCCCAGTACTTGCAGTGGCAGGAATGCAAGCTCACCTGCCAGTCCTAGGTAGGTAGGAAATGATGGGGTACAAGATCCCATCAGAACCCAGGGCTGTGCAAGAACTTTTTTTTGTAGGTTTATCTTAATTCCCTCAGAAAGAAGATGACATCTGAGTTATCAGGTTAGGGATATGAGTAAGTCTGCCTGGTAGTAGGCATTGTTGGTTTGCCCTTAGTTCAGCTGGCAGACTATTGCTGCTTGTTCTCGCAGAGAACTCCTGCATCAGTCTGTTTTCTGATTAAGGGTCATGGTGTGTGCGCCTCGGGGCTGAGTGGCTATTAGCTCGCCTGACCTGTTGCCACAGCTCTGTAAGGGTGGCTCGGTGGTCAAAGGACTCACACAGTTCCAGCCACTTTTCCTGCCTGACTCTTATGGCAGTTTACTTGGCATGCCTGACTGCTTCCCTTAGGAGGGCTAGGTTGTCAGGGGTTCTTTGCCTTCCGAAATGTTTTCTACACATGTTCACTCTGTGATTGACTTCCTTAATCTCATCATTAAAGTACCAGGCGTCTTTATAACTCTGTGACCATGGCTGAATTTAGATACAGTCTGTGAGGCTCCTTGATTTATGGTACTGGTAAGTCTGGCTTCAAGCACCTCCACGTTTTCACTCTGTAGGGGTTCATTGCTTCTAAGACAGTGGGCAAAGGCATTCTGAAAGGCTTGCCAGTTGGCCTTGTCTGTTTTCCATCTTGGATTTGCTTGTGGCATTTGGGCTGGGCCAGCATTCATGAGGGCAGTAACAGTGCCATAATGGTCACTTGTGACAGTCTCATTGACACACCATCTAATTCTCTCCACCAGAATCACAGTGGCCAAGGTGAGGTCTAGACCCCTCTTTTGACATGTGTTGGCTCTTGGCTGTTGAGAAGAGTGACCTCGGGGAAAGTCTCAAGCACGTTGGCTATGTGATGGCCTGCCTCATCCGGTGCCCTGCAGGGAGCCAGGATGGGGTGGTGTGTATTGAAATCTCCCCCTATGATCGGTCTTGTGCTGCAGTAGCACAGAACTGGCTGATGTCTAAGCTCCTACAGCCTGGCTTGCTGTACACATTGTACAGCTTGATGGGGCCCCCAGCAAGGTGAATCTCAACGGCAAGAGATTCAACATCGTCTCCACATTGCGGTGCATCGGTTATTGCAGATCAAGGGATTGCTGCTCTGACCAGGGTGACCAAACTTGTTTTGCCAGCTATGCTTGGCAGCATGAAGACATGATAGCCTGAGAAGTGAACAGTCCCCTTTATTATGTCTCCTGGAGCATGACAATGTCAACGTTCCTTGATCACACTATTGCATGAAGGATGACATTCTTTGTATGGAAGCCATAGATGTACCATTGTAGTATACTTAGATTGTGTGTCATGTTATTTAGTGGTGGTTACATCAGAGACGTCTTTATATTTGGCTTCAGAGTCAGTTGTGTCAGAGTCTGACAACTCCATTGTGAAATCCTCGCTGGTTGAGGGATCTTCATCTATTTTTGGGCTATTTGTCAGGCTAACCATGGGTCCACTGGGAGGTGGAGAGCCTCTGGTAGCTCTGACTTTTATGAGTTTAGCTTTTCTGATTTCAGGCTTTCTCTGGGTATCTTTTCTCTTTGCTGACTTTACCTGAGTATGGTCAGCTTGTTGTGGCACTTGCTGCACAGATTCAGCCTGTTCTGGCTCTGCCTGTCAGGGCGTAGCCAGGGTTGGGGTGGGGAGGGGAGTCTCGTCCTGGGGTGAGGGTGGGGCTGCTTTGGCTCTGTTCAGCTTTCTCCCTTTCAGGACTGCAACAGTCTGGGTTATTGCCGTCATGGTGCCCGTGACTGCCTTCTCCACCTCCTCACTCAACCTACCCAAAGCTGTTGCTACTGCAGTGACTACAGCAGTCAGCAGGAGAGTCATATCTTCCTTGTCAAAGAGAAGATTATAGGCTCTTGGGGAGGCTCTAGTAGTGTTCTTTGAATCTTTATTCCTGTGGTTCTTTTTCTGCATTTTAGAAATGGTCAGAAAGTCCTTTTTATTGGAGATATCTGGTGTTGGCTGTGGACGGGCTTCCTTCCTCTTAGTAGGTCGGGAAGTCTTTTCTCTTTTGTTCTGTCCCCAGTCATGGATGCCTGGGGGAGCAGGAACAAAGTCTGGTAGCTTTTTAGCAAACTCTTGTCACCTGAGGGCCACCTCTTTCCTGGCAGAGCAAGCCAGGAAGGAGGCTTTGGCACAGTTGTGTGGGATTTAGGTAAGCACTATAGTTAGTAAAATTAGTTCTTTATTTGTGAAGCTCAAAATGGTGTTCAGTGGTCAGAGCCTAGACAATGAGTGTGTGTTGATTCCAGACTCCACGGCTTAAATGGCCCAACCACGATGTATACACTCCGGTCAGGTTCGAAGAGCTTTGCGATGATTGGCGGGGGCCAGATCGCCAAACGTCGTGAGCTGCTCTACCATGTGTGGAAGCTCATCGCGAGGTGGTCACCACTGCACTCTACACTTCCAGTGTAGTGGTCGCAAAACGAACCTTTGAAACTTTGCATTGTTCCTGGAGGTGCGCAGGTTTCACACGGTCCTCCCCTTGTGGATGATGATGGTCTTACCACCCTGCTTGACGACAGGAAAAGGTCCCTTGTAGGGCGGGCAGAGGAGTGGCTTTGTGGTTTGCCTGACGAAGATGTGTGAGCAGTCTTGAAGGTAGCATGGTAAGTAAATGTCTCGCTGCTGTGAAGGTCAAGTGGGACAGGAGCAGATGCGGGCCATGCAGTCGTGAAGCTGTTTTCTGAAACCTCCAGGGTCCTGGTCTCCGCAGGTAACTATGAAGTCCGCAGGGAGGGCTATGGTGGTTCTGTAAATCACCTCGGCAGTGGTGCACTGAAGATCCTACTTGAAAGAGTGGAGGATGAAGCTGTGAGGGCCTCCTTCAATTGGTGGTGTAGGCGCTCTACCATGCTGTTGGCACTGGGATGGTATGCTGTGGTCTGGATGCGCTTCAAGCCAAGAAGAATCATCAGCTGCCTCCAGAGCTCGGACTCGAACTGAGAACCACGATCGGTCGTGACTGTCACAGGAGTGCCATAGCGAGAGAACCAGTTGCTGATGAAGGTCTTGGCAATGGTGGCGGCAGTGATATTCTGGATGGGGGTGGCATCATGCCACCAGGTACATCAGTTAATCATCGTCAGGACATGGTTGTAACCCTGGTCGGCTGAGAGAGGACCAACCACATCTAGGTGTACATGTTTGAAGCGGCCGTCTGGTACCAGGAATACCTGCAGGCGAGACACTGAACCTTACTGCGCTGGCACTCAATGCAGGTGTGGCTCCACTCCTGGACGTATCTATTGATGCCAAGCCACACGACTTTGCTGCAGATGAGATCCTGGGTTGCGCAAATTCCCCGATGAGCATGGCAAGCCTCGAAAAGCCGTCGGTGGAGTAATGGTGGGATGTAAGGACGAGGTCAACCAAGCGAGGTGTCACAGAGGATGGTGTCCTGTGAGTCTTGAAGCTGCACCTGTTCCAGCTGAAGAGAGGTATCTTCGTCAGTTAGCCTGCTGAGGGAAGTGTCCAGTTGCTGTTCCTTGCGAACAAGATGGTAGTCGATGGGGTTGTTGCTGGCACTTACCATGGCTATTGATACTCTGGATAGGGTGTCCATGACCTGGTTGTTGGTGCCTCGGATGTGCCGTATGTCGTTGGTGAACTGGGCCATGAAATCCAGGTGTCTTTCTTCACGTGGGGACCGACGGCGGCTTCTGTTGTGTAGGGCTTGTAATCCATCAAGAGGTGGAAGTCTTTGCCCTCAAAAGAAAAGAAAGCCAGAGGCTGCCAACCATTTCCTGGATCTTGCTGCAGAATGGCTCCCATGGCAGTGTCCAAAGCATCAACGGCTATATTGAGCCTTACCCCCTGTTACGGGTGGTTGAGGAGGGTCGCCAAGGCTAAGGCAATTTTGCCGATTTCTAAAGCTTTGGTCGCCTCAGGGGTCCAGGTAATGTCTCTGCCATATCCTGACCTGGATGGGATGAGGCTTTGTAGGGGAGCCAGTAGAGATGCACACCTGGGAATGAACCTCCTGAAGAAATTTATCATACCGAGGTACTTCCGAAGCTGTCTCTTGGTTGTTGATCTAGGGAACTGCCTGATGCTGCCGACCTTTTCCTGACCTGGGGTGATGCCATCCACGGTAATTGTGTGACCTAAGAAAGTAAGAGAGGTGACTCCGAAAATGACTCCAGCTTTCTGCAGGCAGTCGAAGAGGGTGTAGAGGTGCTTTTTGTGCTTCTCACAACTGCTGTTAATGATGAGTATGTCATCGATGTAGACAAAAACACCCTGTAGTGCACAGGTAACATCATCCATGAAACCTTGGAAGGTCTGGGCGGTGTTGCAGAGGCTGAACAGCATTCATAGAAGTTTGTATAGGCCGAAGGGGATGGTTACAGCTGTCTGTGGGATGTCCCCCTCGGTGATGGGAATCTGCTGGTATGCTCTGACGAGGTTAATTTTCGAGAAAATTGTGCACTCTGAGAGTTGGTGTGTGAAGGAGTGGAGGTGCGGGAGAGGGAAGCAATCCAGCATGGTAATTGTGCTGAGATGGTGATAATCACCACAAGGGCGCCAATCGCCGTCATACGAGGTGTATGATTCCGAACTCCATCATGTGCTCAAACTCTACCTTGGCGATGCCAAAACTGTCTGGTGCAAGGGGCCTGCAACAGGAGTAGACTGGTGGTCCAGTCATGACGATGTGGTGCGTGACTGTCTCGTTAGCACATTGATGAGTTTCGTCTGCACTGGGAAGTTACAAAGCATAGCTCTATAGGCGTATTGGTTGGGTAGCACTGTGTAGATGCGAGGGATGTGTACAAGGGCCAACAAGGCAAGGGTGCAGGCCCCTAACTGGTGTGCAAGAGACTCCCACTTAAGGTCCGCTGTGAATCCATGTTGTGCAAGTCTGTTCCGAGGATTGGTTGCTGTACGTCAGCGACCAGGAAAACCCACATCAGCTTCGAGTGAGGGGTGCCGCTGAAAAGGAATGTCATGGAATGCTCACTGTCTACGTTGATGGGTGAGCAGTCGGCAGCCTCCAACATGTAAGATGCCTGTCTTTGTGGGATGCGGGGATAAGTCTCACTTCTGCTTCTGTATCTACATGAAACCGTAGGTGGGAGTTGTCACTGACATAGAGCAGACGTCGTCTAGGACCGCGAGAGATCGGCGTTATTAGTCTCCGCAATGCCCATTTCCCGGCCAGGAACAAGGGGGCTCACACTGACGCGCCTGGTTGCCGAATCTAGAATGATAAAAACAATAGCTACCTGGAGTCAGGGACCGGCGGCGGTGCTGAGCTTTGACGGTGCTGAGGCGCGTAGTCATGTCCGCGGTCACGGTTGGCACGAGGGAAGCGGGACTGCGGTGGCGGAACCTGGGGCATGGTCCGTCAAACGGCGGTTGTGGGTTTGGCGACCTCTGTCGCACGGGACTCCAGGGTTAAAGATGGGGTAGTGTAAACCATTGAAACTTGGGTGGTGTTCTGTATAGTCAGGATTTCTCGGAGTATCTCAGAGGGAGTACGGCCGTCTGGTGACGTCATGAAGAGGGTGTGCAATGCATTTTGTGGGGAGGGCACCGCTCGCTGCAGTGTTGTACTCAGGGTTGTTGATGAGGTCTCTGACAGAGAGTAGCTCAGGTGAGAGATTTGTCACCAGTATCCGATATTTTGTGAATGCAGAGGTGACGTTGCGTAGAAGGAACTCCTGTTCCACCTGCAGGAACCATTCAGGAAGGCAAGCAATGGTGCAGATAGGCAGTGGCTTTAGGGAGGCTGACAGACTCATGGCTAAACTGGACTCTTGCAGTTTCACGTCCACCCTTGGTTGCTGCCGCGATGCTAATTGCTTGCAATTAGCTTCGTGCCCTCTAGCCTATTCTTTCCTTTACATATTTTTCGGCATTAGGATAACTTTGTGCGCACCTTCTGGAGAACTGGACCCCATCTTCGGGCGCGTGCTCGGACGTGGGCAGACCTTTACCTCCTGCAGGGGAGGGTGTGTCTGGGGGGCCTTAGTGTGCATAGATTTGCCATTCTATTTGCTAGGGACTGGTATGGGAGACCATCTGATGACTGCCACTCTAGTTTTTCGCATAGGAATGAATTGGGGGGTTAGAGCCCCTCACTTTGTCAGGCCCTCAGCCCGGTTGTTTAAATAGCTGCTGCTAGACAGAACACTTCCCTCCCATCCCGCCATAGGAACCGCCTGAAAAGTAAGCTTCTCTCCCTTAATGTGGTGAATCAGCTTTGGTTGGCTGTTTCAGAGGGATGACGGAACTTCCTTGAACATGTGCAGGACCTCTCTTCCCTCACTGAGGTGAAATAGCCTTTGGGTGGCTGTTTCAGAGGGAAGAAGGAATCACTTTGAAAAGGTACAGATCCTCTCCTGCCTCACTGAGGTGAAACAACCTTTGGGTGGTTGTTTCAGAGGGATGAAAGGAACTTCCTGGAAAAAGTGCAACAGCTCCCTTCCCACACTGAGGTGAAACAGCCTTTGGGTGGCTGTTTCAGAGGAAAAAAGGATTAACTTTGAAAAGGTACAGGTCCTCAACTCCCTCACTGAGGGAGGAGAGGACCTCTCCTCCCTCACTGAGATGAAACAACCTTTGGGTGGTTGTTTCAGAGTAACAAAAGGAACCGCCTGGAAAAAGTGCAAGAGCTCTCTTTCCTCACTAAGGTGAAACAGCCTTTGGGTGGCTGTTTCAGAGGAAAAAAAGGGATTCACTTTGAAAAGGTACAGGACCTCTCCTCCCTCACTGAGGTAAAACAACCTTTGGGTGGTTGTGTCAGAAGGATGAAGGGAACCACCTGAAAATGCAAGAGCTTCCATCCCTCACTGAGGTGAAACAACCTTTGGGTGGATGCTTCAGAGGGATGAACAAAAGCGTTCCAAACAATGATGCCCTGTAGGTGGAAGGGCATCCCCTCTGGTCTCTCCCCAGGGGTTTACACCTACCTACGTGTTTGCCGTGCAATGGCACTTGTGCCTGTGGTGAAGGATCCCTGGGTTGGGCGGTTGCCGTGAATGATTACGCCCTGCGGCTAGCAGGGAGGCTAGGGTTAAGCAGTCATGCTGCCATTAGCACGCACACTAGTCCATGAGTGCCACTACAATGGCTATTGGCTGCGTATATCCTCTCATCACCCCTGTAGCTGTTAGATACTGGCTCTAACACTCAGCTTCCCCTTGTTGGACTCCGTGGTGGGTGGGGGCGTGAGAGGATGAAGTACTCAAATGTTGACGACTCATGCAAGACCCAGATCACGGGAGCCACCTTGAAGCCATATGTGCCTCCTGGTGGCAAAAGAAAACCCCGTGCACAGGATGACTCTGTCACGCCTGCTGCCAAGATGGACAAGACAGAAAAACCATCCCAAAACAATATGTCTGTCCATCAGATTGTCCAACAGATGGACTCTCGTGCTGGCTTCTCCAGGCCTGCACCCAAGCCAGGGAGGTCTCTGAGTTCCCCTCAGACGACCCCCCTGACTGAGTTGGGAGCACAAGCTGAACCAGCCGAATCAGCTGCTACCCCAACTAGCAAGCCCCAAAGCCGAAAGGGCGGGCCGAAACGTCCTAAGTTGGAGACAGACTCTAAGGGAGAGTCTGGACCCCCTAAGCGCTTCCCCCAATTCAAAGTGCCAGCTAAACCCGAAGGCTTCGACAATGCCTACCAACTGGTCAGGGCATTGGAGATGCAACGTAAAATTTGGCTGTTGATCCAGGTTGCCAGAGATCATGGTATAATCATCATGCCCAAAGATCAAGCTACCCTTCGTTTCCTGCAGGAAACGAAGGAACTGAAAGATGGGAGGAAAGTGAGTCTCTCACCACTGAATCCTGAGGATAAGAGTCAAGATGGTGTTACTTGGCTTCTCAGTCTCATATGATGTGGAGGTGATCACATCACACCCTCAGATCATGGAGGCTTCCCGAATGTTGAAAGGGAAGAATCCAACCAGGCAAGTCCTGGTGACCATGAAAGGTGCCCCAGCCACTACCCTTCATCTGGGTAACTAGAGCACCTACAACCTCAGAACATATGTGCCTGATCTACTTCGGTGTTTCAGTTGCCAAAAATATGGTCACCACCAGGCTAGCTGCACAGCCAAGCCTATATGTGGTGTCTGTAGTAAGGCACACAACACCGAGGTGTGCCTCAAGGCATACAAAGAAGAAAAGAGGGACACAGCAACCAAATATCCCAACTGTGCCCAGAGGCATCACGCCTGGAGCCTGGCTTGCTCTGTCAGGAAAGAGACAGCCCTCAAACGACAAGAGGTTGCCAAAAAGCGACCAGACTTGTTCTTTCCCCAGACATAGGTGCCTGGGGGAGCAAGAACAAAGTGAAAAGGCCCTCTGACCTCCTAAGAGGAAGGAAGCCACCCAGCCGACACCGGATATCTCCAACAAAAAGAAATTTCCGACAATGAAAAAAGTGCAGAAGAACCACAGGAATAAAGGTTCAAAGAGCACTACAAAATCCTCCCCAAGAGATGAAGATCTCCTTTTTGATGAGGAAGATATGACTCAAACTGTACAATGTGTACAGCCAGCCAAGCTGTAGGAGCTTAGACATCAGCCAGGTCTGTGCTTCTGCAGCACATGACCGAGTGATCAAAGGGGGAGACTTCAATGCACACCACCCCATCCTGGTTCCCTGCTTGGCACCGGATGCGGCTGGCTATCACATAGCCAACATGCTTGAGACATTCCCTGAGATCGCTCTCATCAATACCCAAGAGCCAACGCATGTCAGAGGAGGTGTCCTAGACCTCACCTTGGCCACTGCGACTCTGGTGGAGAGGATTGGCTGTTGTGTCGATGAGACTGTCACAAGTGAACATTACGGCACTATAACTACCCTCATGGATGCTAGCCCAACACAAATGCCACAACCGAATCCAAGATGGAAAACAGACAAGGCCAACTGTTTCAGAATGCCTTGGCCCACTGTCTGAGATGCAATGAACCCCCACAAAGTGAAAATGTGGAAGTGCTTGAATCCAGACTTGTAAGTGCCATTAATCAAGCAGCCTCACTGAGCATACCTAAAACTCGGCCTGGGTCCAGGAGTCACAAAGATGCCTGGTACTTTAATGACGAGATTAGAGAGGTCATCCAGAGTAATTATGTGCTAAAAACAATTCTGAAGGCAAAGAACCACTGACAACCTAGCCCTCCTACGGGAGGCTGTCAGGGATGCCAAGGAAACTGCCAACAGAGTCAGGCAGGAAAAGTGGCTGGAATGGTGGGAGTCCTTCGACCACCAAACCACCCTCTCAGAGCAATGGCAATGGGTCAGGCAAGCTACCAGCCGGTCAGCCCCAAGGTGCACGCACCATGACCCTCAGTCAGAGGTGAACAGACTGGCGCACGAGTTCTCTGCGAGAACAAGCAGCAACAGAGAAAGGGCAGCCGAACCCGATAATTTAGATGTTATCCTTTCTCTGAGGGAACTAAGAAATGCCTATAAAACCAGTTCTAACAGAGCCCCGGGCTCTGATGGGATCTTGTACCCCATCATTTCCCACCTAGGACTAGCAGGTGAGCTTGCACTCTTGCAACTCATCAACAAGTCCTAGGAAACATCCACTCAGTCCAGCCTTATTTAACACATTAATGTCCTGCATCCTCATCATAAACCTTCCAGTGGGGTGCAAGATCATCTCCTATGCTATCATCTCCACTCGACCATACTGCCTAAATAAATACCAGCATTGTCTGGACCTTGTTGTCTGAGTGTTGTTGGACAGGACTAAAGATCTCTGCAGCCAAATCCAAAGCCATGGATCTGAGACACAAAGTTCAAGGCACAAGTCTGAAAATCCAGGGAATGGACTTGGAGTGGGTTCAGGACTACCTCTACCTTGGGGTAAGGATAGACCGGACGCTCTCCTTCCAGAAGGAGGTCCAGTACCTGGTTGACCAAACCAAAACAAGACTGTCTGTCATGAGAGCAATGAGTGGGAGACACATAGGAGCTAGACACAAAGTACTAAGATCATTCTATGTACACTGTGGACTATGCCTCAGCCGCTCCAATTGGCACAAAGAGAAAACACAAAGACAAATTGGAGACAGTCCAAAATGAAGCTGCCAGGATCATTCTGGGTGCCCCAAGGTGGACGAAGGTCCTCAACCTCCTCTTGGAGGCAAACCTTCTCCCTTTTGACTCACGAATTGATCTAATGGCGGCACAATTCCTGTCAAAGGTCATCCAGGTTCCCAGGAACACACGCTTAAGACAGAAAATAGTCAGACGCCTAGAACAAGACAACAAGCTCTTTGCAAACAACTCCTGGCTGTCTCATACATCCAGGGTGTTAATACGCCATCAGCTCAAAGAACAGCTTCTTGCTAAGGGCATGGACTCCCCCCACCTTAACTTTGTCGAAGCCCCGCCGTGGGCACAAACCTCGAGTTTTCCATCATGAGCCTGTCAATGAAAAAGAGTCAGTACCCCACGCCTAGTCTAAAGGCAGAAGACCAGAGGGTCATTGCAGCCATCACTCCTCCGGGTAGTAGATCATACTTCACGGATGGATCAGTCGATCCCTTGAGCCACACTGCAGGCGCGGGTTTTGCAGCAAGGGATGCCACAAAATCCATGAATGTAACAGACAACGCCTCCTCGGTACAGGCAGAGGCAGTTGCAATCATGGGAGCCCTAACCCACGCGTCCCTGAGGGAAGGACACGTGGTCTTACATACACACTCTAGGGCAGCCATTGGCTGTTTTCAGCAGTGCTCACCCAAAGACAACATCTACCTTCTGACTATTATCCTCACAATGGCACAGAGAATTCTTGCTCAGGGTAGAATAATCATAAGCTGGGTCCCCAGCCACATTAGCATCAGAGGGAAAGAGCTTGCTAACAGACTAACTGACATTGGCAGGGGTATGCCCCAAATCCCATGATAATACAAGCTAGCAGAAAATTACTGGATAGGTGTACTGCAGCCGCTCATACATTCCTCCTGCAGCTTCACAGAGAGGAAACGAGATCCTCCCCCTCGGCCAGCTGGTACTCATAGCCACAGGCTGTATTGCGCCCACTCCTTCTCTCTACGGTCAAAGCCACTATTTCCCTTTCTGCTGGGAAATCCACTCGGGCTTTATCTAGAGGGGGCACTATTAATTAACGTCAAATGTGGGCTCTCCTGTAGTATTCCGTAAGTCATACCCTTGATGAACCCAAACTATAAAAATACAATAATCATAAGAGGGTTACTGATGATCTAATGTAACTGAGAGAAGGGTAATATCAAACAACTGATAGTCTTACACTTCTTGATATATTGAATTATAAATCATTAAACTTGTACAACTAAAAACCTTAATTGACACAGATGTCCACTTCTCCACTAAGGTGTGTAGTATAAACTGTCCTTCTTTTCTCAAATTCCTTCATATCTTCACTGTAAGAGTTCAGAGGACTCCTAAGGATGGCATCTGCTTTACATCTGGTCCATCTCTCCAAGGACATCTCATGAAGCAAACAAAACAACAAAAACAGGGAAACAGAAAACCCCATTCTCCTTGAATGGATTTAAAATCCTCAATAATAAGAGAGAAACATCTGAATGGTATCCATGTGCCACGTGTCAGCCACTAGCTCTTTTGGGCATTTACCAGGCACTGGTCTCTGTTCTCTCTCTCTCTCAGGTTATGGTTCTAGTATCAGGGTTTAACACTGTATATTCTTAACATTTTAACATCTACTCAGATCACATATATTACAAGCATATGGTTCGTCTTACTCCATACATGCATAATACCGGGTTAAAGTTACTGAGAGTGACGCACTGAGATAGAGAAAAATGAACATTGCCATCCTGTAGATCATAAAAAATACAGTAGGAAGCAATATAGTTAAATCTGCAGCAGCCTTATATTAACCGGGAAATGACCAAACTAGGCCCCACAGAACACCCCATCGCAGAAGTCCCCATCCATGTTTACCTTGGGAGGACCAAAACAAATGTGACGCGTAACTCATTAATGCCATCTCCCAAGTAGTCCATGTATTACTACGCGCTTGTAAGAACGATTAATATGTAATTAACAGGGCCCGTTTTTTTCCAATTTCATATATTTAATGGATTCTTTTACTTTTATTATACATCTTTTACGTGTTTTGGTAATTATTTACACTATCTTATACAATATCATTGTGCGCCTGCGCGTCTGCCACCGGGAGATTTGACAGGCCGTGCTATGCCATTACGTCGAGAACGCCGTGAGTAATGTTTTATTTCGGTGCGCCGTTTCCGGTCATTTTTGAAACCAATTGGGGATATACAGACAAATAGACATTAATCTTACCAGCCTGAATTTGAACCATCAAGTCCCCCAAAAGGGTTAAAAAAGTGTAAAAACCCAAAGAAATTTGTGCCAAAACGGAAGTGAAAAAACGTTTTGGTGTTTCGCGATATAAAGGTTTGGTTTTACCGGGGGGTCCGGGGGGCGTACCCCCCCTGGTAGCGTATATATTACCGGGGGTCCGGGGGTTTGTAGCCCCCTGGTAGGCATAAATTTACCATGGGGGTCCGGGGGGGCTAGCCCCCTAGCTGGGAATATATAGATCGTAGTGTAAAAACCCCCACGGGTTTTAAGGTTGGGGGTTTTTTGGTTTTGGACGCAATGCCGTTACCACGGGGGCTCTGGATTTTTTTAAAATCCCGTAGTTTTTTGCCGAACGATGGGTTTTACCCCCTAGATTTTTTAAAACATCCCCGGGGCGGTCCGAGCCTTTTTAAAAGATGGCGGGAATGCCCGTAGATTTTTCATTACCGTTTTTAACGTTTTTTTTGTGTTCTTTGGGCTCGGGTTTTCAAAAACGCTTTTTTACTTTTCATAAACCCTTTCTTTGATTTTTTCGGGTTTTCTTACTGCACCCAGATCACCAAAATCCCCCCCTTCAAACCCTGGCCCCCCACGCACCCCCCAAGACGTTGGGTAGGGGAAGTTAAAAAAAATCTGATTTTGGAATTTGTCCCCGGAGGGTGCGCGCTTGGGTAAAAATTACCGGGAACCCTTTAATTAACAAGCACAGTGAAATTAACTGCGTACCCTTTAATTAAAGAGAATGATTGTGGGGGAAACAAAAAAAACAAAATTTTTTTAGGGTAAACTCGCATATTTTACACTTTTTCCCTTTTCTTGTGTAATTATAACCATATTATACCCTGATAAAAAAATAGTAAAAAAAAGATCACCCTTTAAAAAAAATTAATTCTCTTTAAAAAAAAATTTTTTAAAGTTCTAATTGTTTACACAGCTAAAGAAATTTAAATGGGGTATAATAATAAATAGCAAAAAGACTAAGAAAAGGAGGTTTTACCAAGGTGGTCACAGACTTTTTTTGGGGTCATTCTTCACAAATACCCTGGTTTCCACTGTGCAGGGCAGATCAAGAGACAATAGACCGGAAGAAGGTTTTGCATGCATTGCGGCGAGCCAAACGCCCCCTCGTACATTACTTGTGGCACACAAAATTTCCCCTGAGACAAGGCCGCCGACCGTCTTCGTGTGGAAAAAAAGAGTTTATGCGATATCTTACACCGGGCGGCAGGGCACCTCTGGCAACCCTCCCCCACAGAACACCGATTTCAGAAAACAAAATGGACAACCATAAAAAAGCTGACGGGGGGCCGGGCCATATATGGAAGGCCCGGCGAAGCTAGAACTTCGAAAAATCCTATTGTACTCCCCCCTTCACCTTCCTTGTGCCCCAGGCCACCCTTTTTTGTATCTCTTGCTACAGCACCATTTTAGGTTTTGGCCTTGCAGCTAGCCTGGTGGTGCCCGTTTTTTGGGATTTAAAAAGCCCCAAAGGGCCGGGTACGTAGTTTTTAGGCTGAAGGAGCCCCAGTTCCCAGATCAAGGTTGATTGGGGGCTCCTTTCAAGATAAACGGGAATTGCCTGGTTGGAGTCTTCCTTTCGACATTGGGGAACCCCCTGACCTGTGGTGTGATGTGACAATCCACATCTAAAAATAGAACCCAAATAGCACCATTTTGACTCGCCTATCGGGGATTCAGGGGTGAGAGCCCCAAACTTTCCCCCATCTTAAGCTCCTTGTTTTCCTGCGGGGAAATTCAGGGTAGTTTGGTCTTTGGGCATAAAATCATGCCCTGGTGTTGGCCCCCGGATTGACAACCATTTTTCGCAGCATCTCCAATGTTTACCTCGGTAGGTACCGTCGAAGCCTTCGGGTTTAGGGGGAGTTTTAAACTGGGGGAACGCCTAGGGGATCCAGACTCTGCCCAGGTCTTAAAATTCGGGGTACGCATAAAAACACACTGTTTTCGGCTGGTTCAGCTTTATCTGGTCAGGAGGAGTCTAGGGTTTTTCAGAGATTTCTGTTTTGGCTGCTAGCCTGGAGAGGCCAGCACGAGGTCCATCTGGTGGAAAATCTATGAAAAGACTTTTTTTGGCTGTTCTTCCGTCTTAACGAAATCTCACAGATAAAACCTGTTTTTTCATTTTCTCTGCCCTAGAAGCCAGTAGGTTTCGAGTGACTTCCGTGTCGGGGTCTGCTTTTGTAAATTTATATTCTTTCTTGGGGGGGTTTGTGGGAGCTTTCCCAAAAAATAAGCATTCTTTACCCTCCACGCCCCCCCCAACGGGCCCAAAAAGGGGGAAAGCTGTTGTTAAACTAATTTAAAACCCGCCACAGGGTTTTAAACATTAGTTATTGCACCCAAAAAGGCTTTGTATCGCCACCAGGGGACCAGTGGGAATCCAACACACATTGACTGCTTGCCCCTAGCTTCCCAAGGAGACCACCGATTGATCTGCCCGGGCCAAGATCAGACCACCGTCTTGCTGAATAAGGGCCCAAAAGAGGCGGTTGCTACCGCAGGGCGTGCTATGCAGGGCATCGCTCAACCTCCGGGATCCCGTCTCCACGCGCACGGGATCCACGCCGGCAAACACGGGGTAGGGGGAAACCCCTGGGGAGAGCCCAGAGGGGATCCTTCCACCTACAAGATGCATCACAGTGTTTAAAACCCCTTTCTTCCCCCTCCATTCAACAGCCCCCAGAGGGGGAGCTCTTCCTGACCCTAAGAGGGGGGACCACGTTTGTTCTCTTCTACAAAACTTGCCCTTTTATGCGGCGGTTCCCTACGAGGGCGATGTTTATTCCTTACAAAAGAGAAACCCGGGACACCCGCGTCCCCCCCGGGAGAAGAACGGCTGGCAGAGGGTGAAGTGTGCCTCGGTCTTGCGGGTATTTTTGGCATAGTGCGTGTATATTATATTATATATATAAAATATATATTTTATTATATATTAATAATAATATATATATTAATTTATATATATAACATATTATTTATTATCTATATGTATAATTTTATATATATAATATATATATATTAATTTTATATAATATATAATTAAAATATATATATTATATATACATAATATATTTTATCTTTTGTAAAAATTGTTGATATATATAAATATATTTTAATATTATATATTATTATAAAATCTATTTATTTAATAATTAATTAATTATATTATATATATTATTTTTATTATATATATATATATTATATTTATATATAAACAATTTATTTAGATTATCATATATTGTTAATGAAATTTTTTAAAATTTAAATATATATATAATATAATATATAAGTACATATATATATATATATTAAAATATATTATATTTTTATTAAAATAATATATATTATATATATATATATATATATATATATATATATATATATTATATATATATAAATGAAATATATTTAAAAGCAATATATAACACATTTATAGAAAAGATATACAAAAATTTTTAAAACACATTTATAAATATATATAAAATATTATTAATAATATATATTTATATTATATATATATATATAAAAATGAAATGATATTTAAATACAATATATGTATAACTTTGGTATATTGTTGTGTGTGCGAGCACGCGTGTATTTGTGTGTGTGTATAAGATAATATATATATATATATATAAATAATATAATATTTTTATTATTATATATATATAAAAAATGCAATGATATTTATATAAAATATTGTATTACAAAATTTTTATATATGTGTTTGTGTGCGCCACGCGTGTATGTGTGTTATATATAATATTAATATATATATTTATTTAATATATATTATATATATATTTTTTTTTCTATATATATATATATATATATATATATAATGTATGTATATTAATATTATATATATATATATATATAATATTTTAAAATATATTATTTTTAACATATAATACAATATATATATATATATTAAAATTTATATTAATATTATATATATTTAAACAACACCCGGGAAAGGTGGTGCTCCCCATCGGGCCCTACTAAAAAAGGCGGGCCCCTTTTCCTGTCGTGCCCCCTAGTCCCCCTTTATCACAGGAAGACCACTTCGCACCACCCACCCCTGACCCGGGCTCTAAAGGGCCCCCTCCGGGTCCCTAAAGCCCCCCCTCGAGAAAACCCCAACGACTCCCCCCGTAACGGTCTGATAAACCTGACCTCCAGCCGCAAAAGAAAGCCGCCCGGGATTTACCGCTGAATAAAAGGGGGGACTTTCGCCATACCTCGACAGAAGGAGCTCAGTTTGCATCCATCACCTTGTAGCAAATAAACCCAAAAGCCAAGGCCATTTTCATTATCCCCTTAAGCCCATCTCTGTTCGCTCACATCTGTGGAGGGGTGTCCACACCCCACAACCCCGATATTTTCGCCGACTGCCCTGCATGTACGCTACCTGCCGACGTCGTCGCTACCACGCTTCCTTTTTGGGGGTAAGTCCCCTTGGTATGGCCAGTTTCCTACCCTCTCGAAACCTATCGATACCTGTTTTTTTTGAGACCTTTGTTTTTTTCACGTTTTCTCTGAAATTAAAAATCTCCGACTGAAATTCATCTTGGAAATGATGCGCCATAGTTGGTTTTTTTTTTTTTTTTTTTTTTTTTTACGGTAGGTTCATGTCTGGCCCCCGTGGTCACAGCATGATATTAAATTGTAGTTTTCATTTTGTGACTCTTGGAGTGAGTACTGGTAGGGTCCCCATTTCCCTTTTCCACGGAGAGTGCCGGTGTTCCTTTTTTTAGGAACATTTTCTCGATAATAGTTGGTATAAAAAAGACTTTTTTAACAAACAAACAAGAAAAGACCCCCAAATTTCCCAGCGTTCCCCTTAAAAAATTTAAAACCTTCCTCCTCCCCCTTCCCCACAGCCCCTCGCCCCCGTGCACCTCATTTTCCTCTCTCCCAATTTTCAGACCCCCCCCAAAACACAAACCCAAGCTTCCTCCACCCTTTCAGTTTTTTACCAATTTTGAGGGCAGTTTGATGCAACTAGATTCCTTGATCAAGGAAATTGGGAAATTTATAGTATCAAGGGGGACCCCAAGATCAACAATGGGTTCGATAAAAAAGTCAAAATTGTTCTTCCCGTTTTGACCTTCCCTCACCAAAGTTGGGGAAAGGGTTTTTATGCTTTTGACCCCCAAACCAAACCCCTTGTGGATTTTTTTAAGCAAAATTTGGGATTTATCCAGACTCTTTTAGGTTATCATGTACAACGGCCGGGTTTTAGCTTACGGCCTCATTTTTTCTTACCTGACCCCGCGCCCATTGAATCGCGTCAGCTTGCAGGGGAATAGTGGTTTTCTTCCTTCAAAAATCAGTCAGCATTTTTAAAAAAACCAATCTCACAATGAAATTGCTTTATTCACTTCAGCATTATTTGCACCCAAACCCCGCCCTCCTGCCCCTTACCTGCCCGCCTAACCCTCGGCCCGGTAGCAGCTAACGCCAGGGCGTTATCTGTACCCCAACTCCCCTTTATAAAACACCCCAACCCCTCTCCTCTTTTTAGCCCCCCTTTTTTGTTACCAACTGGTTCCCTAAAAAGTCTGTCTTTCCAAATGCTACTCAGGGCCCATTTTTCCCGGCTCCCGGGAACATTCCTGTATGCCCTTCCACAACATTCATGGACACCCATGGTATCAATGAAAAGACAACAGAATAGAGTGCTATAACACAGGGTTTTTTAAACAAAAGCTAGAGTGGAAGTACCCCCCAAAAAACAAAAAAGTCGTGCCATTTTAAAGGAACCCAAGATACCCCCCCCAAAAGACCCCTTCCCGATGCAAAAAATTTCAAAACCCCTGGGACTCCGTATCAAATTTAAAACCTCTGCTACTGCTACCCTTGCAATGACCCCCCCTGCTTCCTGCACGCCCCAATGTAAACCAGCAATGTTCTTCTAAAATAGTGGTTCGTTGTCATCGGTGTCCGTTCAACTTTGTCATTTTGGTTTTTGATTTAAGATCCAACCTCCCCCCTGGTCTTACAGTGTGCTTCTGTACGTTGAGGGGAATAGGAAAACCAGGGTGAAAATTAAGTTTATGGAATTTCGTTTCTCCATCCATTTTTTGTTACCGAGTCCCAACTTCCCTGGTGATTCCCGGCCAGAGTTTCTTGGCATCCAGGGTTTTTCCCCTGATCCTAGAATAAAAGAATTAAATTTAATAGCAAGTTTCTCCCCTTGTTAGGCCTCCCCCATGTGGACTCATCACAACTTATGAGCACCAGGGCCCCCCCATAAGTACACAAAAAAGACTCAATTTCTACCATATAACTGGAAAGATATTTCCCCCCCAAAAAACACCCCCAAACCCCCCCCCCCAAGCATCGTCCCAAAACCCCGGTGCCAGAGAACCCCGCTTTTGTGCCAATAACATCCCACCTCTCAAACCTTGGGCCCAAAATATCCTGCTCCCCTCCCCATAACTCCCCCCTTGTCCTCCCCAGGTATGCTACCATTTTGGGCCCCTTTTTATGGGCTTGGAAAGACATCTTACACTTTGTGTCAAGGAAATTACCACCATTCCCCCATTTTTCCGACAAGCCCGTCAATGTTTAACACATGTAAATGAGGGCGCATGCCTGGGCTTGCCAGAAATCCTATTAAGGGGAAATTTCCCTTGCCACACTTTTTCAGTTAAGGGGAACATTCCCACCTGATTAACCTAAACTCCCCCCCCATCCGACTTCACAAAAAACACCCGAGTAGTTGATTTGAAATAGAAAAAGGGGGGTCAGGAACTACCACCGCCTGGGAAGGAGCAGGACGTTGCATTTTAATCCCTGAAATCTAGGTTAATTAAGTGCCAGTATTTGGGATTTTCCGATTTTTCCAAAACCCCTTTATTTTAGCAACTGACGCCCCTAAGTTTGGGGTTGGGGTCTGCCTTAGCAAAAATTCGAGGGAAAGCTTAAGCCTTTGCTTTTTCAAGTCGAGTCTTAAATATTGCGAGAACTTATTCGACATCTGAAAAGGGAACTAACATTATATGGTCACTCAAATTTTCGGAATTAATTCTAGGCTATGATATAGAATTTAAGAACGGATCATCAGCCATGACCCAATCTGTCTTGCAAGGGCCCCCATGGTAGATTGGCCAGGGTTTGGTACCTTGCTAGAGTTCAACCCCTCAATTGAGATCCCCTGGCCCATGCCATAAGGGTTTCAGACCCTTATCCGGACCTGCATACTCCCCGTTCTCTGTAACTGCCCCCTAGATGCTCTAAAAAACAAAGCATAGAAAAAAGCAGAGAAGGACAGTTGTATAAGGAAATCACAAAAATTAGAAGCTAACCCCATACCCCTTTACCCCCAAAAGGGCCATCTTCCGGGTTTAAGGATTTTTACCGGACAGCGGCCTCCTCTTTAAATTTTCCATGCCCAGGAGAAAAGGGGGGAAGACAAGATTAGTTTTAGCCCTGAGTGCCTTGTTCCCCCAATCCTAATATCCCATGAGTCATGGAGGGAGCTCACGTGGGTTCAAAGGGTTTGCGTGCAGTCAAATTCATTTCCCCAGGGGTTTTCCCAAAAAAGTTTTTTTACATTTAAAGTTGCGCTCGGCCCCTTAAAAGGGTCAACCCTCACCCGCCCTTGCATTGTTGTTGATCCTGCTTCCCCTTCCCCAAAGGGATCTTGCGATACCCTTTTTAGAAATTTTTACCCAACCCCCCGGGGGGAACAGGTACATTTTATTTCATTGATAAATTCAGAGATACGTGGCTTGTTTTGTTCGGACAAAAAAGCTGTCGGGTTCGACTTCAAAAAAAAACAAGGGGTCAGAGCGGTCAAGGGGAAAGGAAAAAACACCAAGGAAAAAAACGAAAAGGGTTTTCTATAAAGGGCCCAAGTTACACTTTACTATACTAAGCAAAAAGTACAAAACAGAGCGTGGGGAGAGAAAGGATCCGCGGAGCAGCAAGGTCACATGGCGGAAGGGAGCACCATCAAAGTTACGGGACAAATGCTGAATTTTTGGGAAGGCTCCCTTTTTTGGCCGCGCCATTATGGGCCCCATACCCCCGTTCCCCACGAGGCGTACGAGCCATCGGAAGACCTAAACCCGCCTCACGATGAGGTAAAATCGGCGAAGGTCCAGAGTAATCTGCGTTGTGACATAAACCACACCATTGCTAGAAAACCTTCTATAAAAAATCATTACAGATACCAGTCCCCCCGCAGCCCCCCCGCGATAATGGGAAAAGAAATTTTGTATAAAATCCTCTACAGTTTTGTAGCTTAAGAAATTTAAAAGGTTAAAATCCTCCCATACCGACCTCAGGGCCCAAGGTATTACAGAGAGACTGAACAGACATCTTAAAATTAAGAAACTATGATTATTGACCATGATGACAATGGGACCTCTATTTTCCCATTGACAATCACATTAACTGCAAAAATCATTCTTTCCCTCGGTGACCCCCTCATTTCCCGCTATTTTGGGAAGGGACAAAGCTCCCTTACAAGCTCTTTATGCGAAGCCAGCTCCAACTATTTGAAATTATGCAAGACACTACTTTTCAACAAAAAAAACCCTTTTTGTTAGCCAAAAAAAGCTAACTTTTTCCAGGGGCAAAATAAATGCAAACCCCAAAATAAGATAGCAAAGGGTTAAAGGCAATTGAAATGGGTGCACTAGTTTTAGGGGCATAAAAACCCAAACTCCCTATGCTAAGTAGCCCCTGTAGCCCCCAGGTGCACAGTATCACAAAACAAGGGATTTTTCAGGAGTTTAAAGGGTGAGTCCGACAGGTTCCACTTTTACCAAAATGAATTTTTCTATTAGTACTTTGTAGAGTATTCTCTGATTGCGTGCCTCCCCGACCCCGGTCCTCTAGCTTGCAGATGTCCCGTCCTCTTTCCCGTCCCTTGTCGCGTTAGGGGGCCCCTCCACCCCCGAATCTCGGGGCGTCCCTGGCGCCTTTTTAGAGGACCTTGGTGTAACCTTCCCCGTCACTAATATGTAGAGTAACTGTAGCTCACCCTTTTTTAGCATTTTCTTCATTTCCACTTTCACCCTGTCAAAATCATCTAATCATGACAAGTTTTTTAAGGTAAAAGAAGAGTTCTCACTCCATCCTGAAGCCCCAAGTGACTTAGAAAACCTAAGCAACCATTCACGCCTCGCCGTGGTCTTATAAACCAATGGAAAAATTTGCACACGCATTTTTTTTTGGGTCTTGACGAAGACACCCTTAAAACGGTCTTGCGTTATAAGTCATCCCCACATAATGTCATTGCAAGTTTGACTCTTCGGTTTATGCGTTAGATTTCATTAGTAGGAAAATTAAGTCCCCCTTTCCCCCTTATGCTCCCGTATTGGGAACAGTTTCTCCTTTTTCCAAGGGTATCACTAAAGTGCAACGATTTACCCACTTTGGGATTGCGTATTTTCTTTCAGTTTGCTAATGTAATTTCATGATGATGAGGGTTTCAGTACAGCTAAAATGGCTGCCGTGGGAGGGCCCTTTCCGGGTTAATATCCCCAAAATTATGCATACTTCATAATATGTCACCTCTATGTCTTACCAAACCTTTTTAACCCTTTGGGGAAAACAAACTCTTTTACACCCATCTACGTTCTTCCTGACACCCCCCTGGCCTGTCCGCCCCTTTACCCCCCCCTACCCCTTAACACATTTCAAAAAACCCATACACTCCTTTCCTCATTACTAACAGTACCCCCCTGTATCCTCTCTTTTGCCCCCCTTCATCATCTCCTTAAGTCCCTACAAAGGTCATCCTACCATTCCTCCCCCGACTTTTCCCTTTATGGGTGTCTACGGCCATCACCCGTCTTTCTATACTACACACCACCCTACCATTTAACATTCCATCTTGTTCACGGGCCCCCATGTCTAGCCAACATACCTCCCAGTGCACTTTTGACGAGATTTCCCCCCCTTTACCTACCCTTTTTCCGTCCCCCACCATGTATCAATCCACACTTCTTCCAAACAACGGCAACTATTAAAAGCCAGATGCCCCAGACACACTTTTCCAGGCACATTATACTACCCCTATTTTCCAAATCACTACTTCTTTAGTTACCCTACCAAAACCGCGTCTTATAAGTCCTTCCCGACAAGTGCTCAGGAAAAAACCCCCTTTTAGCTTACCTCTACAAAGATTTAATGTAACCTACCAAATCAAGCCTTTGATTCTCCCACCACCTGATGACATACCTAGTCTTTTTTGACTCACATCACACTACCTTTGCTACCCGTCACCACCCTCTTGGGATCCTCATGTCTTTCCCTTGCCTTCTATTCTATCGTAAAGGGCACCTTCGTCGCCTCGGGGGAAAGATAGAACAAGTAACAACTAACCCTCCCCCCACACCACCTGAAGAACTGGGCCCTGCCGTTTGGGCGGTCAACTGGTTGCGAATGGCCAGACGGGCACTTACGCGCCCTACACTCGGACCCAGCTCGACGTTCATGGCAACCTTTGGGGTTCGCCTCCGCATTTTAGCACGAGAGGGACCTGGCCCCCTACCAGCGGGGCCCCTGGCCTCTACAGAATTTTTCTGCATTTCAACGTTTCGATGTTGCAGACGGCTCGAGGGCGAGCCTTGTAGGGTGAGCGATATAAAATCATCCGGAAGGGGTGGGCTCCACACATCTGTCCCCACAACAAGGCTGCGCCCTTTCCCGTCGCGCCTCCCAGTACCCCCTTTTCACAGGGGCAGCCACTTCGCACCTTCCCCTCCTGAGCCTGGGAACCCCAAGGACCTCCTAGGTTTACCCTGTCTCCCTCGAGCAAGCCCAAAGACTCACCCCCCTGAACGGTTTATAACCTGACACCCAGCCGCGGGAAACAAGCGCCGCCCAGGATGCAGCCGCGAAAAAAAGGGGGAATTCGCCATACCCCGCAAAGGAGTCAGTTGCTCCACTCACCTTGTAGCGATAAAACCAAAAAACAAGGCCCCCTTTCATTATCCGCCTTAAGTCTCTCTCACTCGCTCACATATATACATATATATATACAAATTAAAATATAATATAATATATATATTTTTAAAAATATTAAAATTTTTATATTTAAATATATATATATATTTTATATATTATATATCCTTTTCGTGTTTTTTGCTTCATCCTGTACTTCCCCTTTGTTTCTCTTTTCACAAATTTTTATATATATATTATATATAATAAATATTTAAAATATATTATTATATATATATATATATATATTATAAATATACATATATTTATATATATATTTATATATATAATTTTATATGTTGTGTTGTGTGTGTTGGGGTGTGGGTTTGTGTTGTGTGTGTGTTGTGTGTCTAGACGATAGATAGAGAACCGCACACAACACACACCCACACAACACCACACACACACACACAACACACACACACAACACAACCCCATATTATAGATAATAGAGTGTGCGGTGTGTGTTGTGTGTGTGTGTGTGTGTGTGTGTGTGGGGTGTGTTTTGTGTGTGTGTTTCAGAAACAATACAAGGGATTCCGTAACAAATAGCTACTGAAAAACCTGGAACGTGTATTTTGGAGGATATATATTATATTATATTATATATATATTATATATTATATATATATATATTTAAAATATATATATATATATATATAATATACACACCATATATATACATATATATATATATATTATATTATATAATATATATTTTAAATATATATATATATATATTATAATATATTATATATTATTATATATATTACATATATAGTAAATGTATAGATGTATGATTTTGCCCAGGAAAGGAACAAAAGACAGCTTCGGGGTTACAGCTTTTGACATAGTTTCCAGATCCCCGACTTTAGTTGCTGGTCATATCTAAATAAGAAAAATTGCAAGATAAAGGAGATCTCGTTGAGGAGTTCGTTTGTAGGGAAGAGCGCAACTTAGGAGTCGTCAGTAGCATGCAACTGGAGGTTCTTCCTTTGAAAGACTGTCAAATGGGAAAGAGATCGGAGGTAGGATGAAACCTCGAAGCCTGTAAACAGTCGCTGCGATGAAGTGCGCAGAAAAGGTATTTTGAAAGACAGCTATGAAGTATTAATACTGTAGTAGGAGCTACTTCTGTACATACCAATGAGAGAATCTGACATGTTTAGAAGCTGATGGCGATAGTATCACCATTTTCAGAAAATTCTACTCTGTAAAAAGTAGATCAGTCATTATAAATGTTTAATGACAGTAATACACACAAAGATAATTGTTGTTCCTATCCCTGCTGTTGTTATTGCTATTATATCTATGTTTGCTATTGTTAATAAATGTACGATTGTATCATTATCGTCATTAGTTTTATTGGTGCAGTAATTCCAACAATAGTCAACATCGTCAAACCTTGTGCTTGTGAGACCAGAATTTACAATGATTTAAGATGGATTCTATTTTGGAGTTACTGCGAAAAAAAAATATCGGCATAACATATAGCGTGGGTGACTCTTCTTTGGTGGATACCAGAGTCTTATTTGTCTCAATGTAAAATTCTTATTCATACTGTGGTGAATAAGGATAAGTCCGATATGCGAAGCTTAGCCTCGCCCAGGCTATGCCCATGAGGGGAGCCCGGCCTGTGCTGACTAATGCCGACTCGCTCACGTGTGTCAGCTGGTGCTGACTCGGCTGAACCGAGTCCTTACCCGCCCTGGTGCCCAGCCACAGCAGTAACCTCCAGGGGACAGTTGCAATTTCTCGCGCCTGGGCGGGGCGCGAACCGCCGACCCCTTGGATGAGAGGCCGACACGCTACCACTGTGTTTTTTTCAAGAACATTGTAAAACTAATGACTCCCTTCCTCGTAGCACATTACTAAGAGCAAATGTTAGGCACGTGCTAGTCATTCCTAATGATAGTCGAGAAACCCAGTACTCAACAACTTCAATAAGCAAAGTAGAATTCCAGTAATTAAGTGCTTTCTAGCTTTGTGAGGGACAGACGGAGAAAGAGAGAGATGGGAGAGGCAAGGGGGGGAGGGAAAGAAGAGACAGAGAGAGGATGAGATTTTGATGGCGTGTAACAAGAGTGAATGGCAGTGGTGACAAACCCATTCCTTCCCAGTGGCCGTGCGTCGGCTCTGTTGATCGAGTCTACTTAATGTTATCGAAACCAGCGTAGAGATGCAAAAACAGTAGATATCATTTTAATACACATCAGAGTTCAATTTACAGAATCCAGTGTTTCGATTTTTCTCTTCCACCAATTCTTTTTTATCTTTAGATCAAGTAAAATAACAACTCTTAGAAGAGGCCTTTCTTTGCCTACAGGTATGTCAGTTTGAACAAAACAAGGTACCAACATACTTTTCAGTCTTCTTTGCATTGTGTTTATTTCAATTGAAATCTATTATCTGTACCATTTTGTTAAAATGGATACTTAAACATAAAGTACTAAATATAGATGCCTCTAATACGTTAAAATATTAAAGTTATAAAAACAACATGCGGAAGGAGGGGCCCAGGAAGCAGCCGCTGAATAAAAGGGGGATATTCTCCATACCTCGTCAAAAGGAGTCTAACCTGCATCCACTCCCCTTGAAGCGAGTAAAGCCAAAAGCCAAGGCCACTTTCATTATCCGCCTTAAATCCCCAGTGGACATCGAGCAGCTGAAGAAGAAGGACCTCTCCTCTCCTCTCCTCTCCTCTCTCCCTGCGGTGAATCGGTCCTTACTTGGACGATTCAGAGAGAAGGGAGGATCGGTTCCGGCAAGGGTGGCGGACGGGGCGCAGCGGGTGGAGCCGAGCAACGCCAAGAGAGTCACCATGATCCCTCGGTCGTGTGGCTTTTGCATGGGCATATTAAAGAGATGTACCGCGCCCGGTCCCATGCAATCTCGGCCTCGGCTCTTCCGCGTTACCGGACGGTGACGCGCCCCCCATTGTTTGATGCCACGATGCTATGTGCTTGCATGTAGCTTCGTGCCCTCCTAGCCTACTCTTTCCTATACGAATTTTCAGCATTAGGATAACTCTGTGCACACCTTCTGGTGAACTGGACCCCATCTTCGGGCGCGTGCTCGGACGTGGGCAGACCTTTACCTCCCGCAGGGGAGGGTGTGTCTGGGGGGCCTTAGAAGGCCTGCCTTACGGTATGCATAGTGTTGCCATTCTTTTGCTAGGGACTGGTCTGGCAGACCATCTGATGACTGCCACTCTTTTTCTTTCGAATAGGGCGATAGGCAGGTAGAGCCCCTTGTCAGGCCTTCAGCCAGGTTCTGTCTAATAGCAGCTGCTAGACAGAACATTAAGTTCCCTGTGATAGGAAGTACCTGGATAAAAGTTAGTCTTTCTCCCTCACTGTGATGAAATAGTCTGTGGTTGGCTACTTCAGAGGGATGAAGGAACTTACTGGAACAGGTACAGGTCCCCTCTACTCTCACTGAGGTGAAACTTTGGGTGTTTCAGAGAGATGAGGGATTCACGTTAAACCCACTCTGCCATAAGAACTGCCTGGAAAAAAGTTAGCTCCTCTCCCTTACTGTGATGAAAACAGTCTGTGGTTGGCTGTCTTCAGAGGGACGAAGGAGCTTACTGGAACAGGTACAGGACCCCCCTTCTCTCACTGAGGTGAAACATCCTTTGGATGTTTCAGAGAGAAGAAGGATTCACCTTAAAAACCGTCCTGCCATAGGAACCTCCTGGAAAAATGTTAATTTCTCTCCCTCACTGTGGTGAAACAGTCTGTGGCCGGCTGTTTCAGAGGGATGAAGGAACTGACAGGAACAGGTGCAGGACCCCCCTCTTTTCTCACTGAGGTGAAACAACCTTTGGGCGTTTCAGAGAAAAGAGGGATTCACTTTGAAAAAGGGTACAGGTCCTCTCTGAGGAATGGAGAGGAACTGCCTGGAAAAAGTGAAAGAGCTCCCTTCCTCACTGAGGGAGGAGCAGAAGTGTTCCCATCAATGATGTCCTGTAGGTGGAAGGACATCCCCTCTGGGATACTCCCAGAGGTTGACACCTACCCACGTGTTTGCCGTGCGTGGCATCCTTGTGAGCTGGGAGATGGGAGTCCTGGAGGTTGAGCGATGCCGTGCACGAGTACGCCCTGCGGCTAGCAACACGCCTCTTTGGTCCTCTATTCTGGCAAGACAGGCGGCCTGATCCAGGCCCGGTCAGGTCAATCGGCTGGTCTCCCTCGGGAGGCTAGGGTCAAGCAGTCATGCTGCCGTTGGTACCCACACCGTCCATGCGTACCAGTGCAAACGGCTAATTGGCTGCGTATATCCACTTATAGAAGATGGATGGTTGCACATCTTCTATTTGTGGTTACCGGTGTCTTATCTCTTTGGGGAGAATCTGTTGTGGGTGTGAGTGCCCACAGGTATGGCTGGGTGTTGGTAGTGAAGTCGGAGATCAACGGGGGAGCCGGCAGGCTCCCCAGTCGGCTAAGGACTGGGCAGTCCTTGTGGTGCTGCTGCGGTTGTCAGGTTCTGCTGGAGGATCGGGAATGCTGGTCTCGTTTTTCGGCTCTGCGGCTTAAATACACTAGCGCTGTGTAAGCGCGCAGGGAACGAGGAGAGCCCGCTGTCCAATGAGCGCGGACATGGCTGTGGACCTGTGTGACCCAACCTAGGTAACTATGCTGAACTCCAGGTTGCGGGGTCGTGCTGCTACACACTCATCACCTCTGTTACTGTTAGACATTGGTTCTAACACTCAGCTTCCCCTTGTTGGACTCCGTGGTGGGTGGGGGCGTGAGTGGATGAAGCACTGCCAAGTACATGGAAAGCAAAACACAAAATCCCCCACAGACAGACGTTATTGTTGACGACCCGTGCAAGGCCCAGACCACGGCAGCCACCCTGAAGCCTTACGTGCCTCCGGGTGGCGAAAGAAAACCCCGAGCACAGGATGACACTGTCATGCCTGCTGCCAAGATGGTGGACAAGACAAAAAAAGCATGTACAAACATGTCTGTCCACCAGATCGTCCAACAGATGTACTCTCATGCTGGCCCCTCCAGGCCAGCACCCAGACCAGGAAGGCCTCTGAGCACTCCTCAGACGACCCCACTGACTGAATCAGGAGCACCAGCTAAACCAGCCGAAACAGCTGGTGCCCCCACGAGCAAGCCCCATAGCCGAAAGGGCGGACCGAAACGTCCAAGGCCGGAGACCGACTCTGATGGCGAGTCTGGACCCCCGAGGCGTTTCCCGCAATTCAAGGTCCCCGTCAAACCCGAAGGCTTCGACAATGCCTACCAAATGGTCAGGGCATTGGAGAGCCAGCGCAAAATCCGGCTGTCGATCCGGGTTGCGCGAGATCAGGGCATGATCATCATGCCCAAAGATCAGGCCACCCTTTGTTTCCTGCAGGAAACAAAGGAGCTAAAAGATGGGAGGAAAGTGAGCCTCTCGCCACTGAATCCCGAGGAAAAGAGGGTCAAGATGGTGCTACTTGGCTTCCCAGTCTCATTCGATGTGGAGGTGATAACATCACACCCACAGGTCGTGGAGGCTTCCTGATTGTCGAAGGGGAAGACTCCAACCAGGCAAGTCCTGGTAACCATGAAAGGTAGCCCAAGCTCTACCCTTGATCTGGGTAACTGGGGTACCTATCACCTACGTACTTATGTGCCTGAACCACTGCGGTGTTTCAAGTGCCAGAAGTACGGACACCACCAGGCTAACTGCACAGCCAAGCCAAAATGTGGTGTCTGTAGCAAGGCACACAACACCGAGGTGTGCATCAAGGCATATAAAGAAGAAAAGAAGGACACAACAGCCAAATGTCCTAACTGTGCCAAGAGGCATCACGCCTGGAGCCTGACTTGCTCTGTCAGGAGCAAGTCAGGAGCAACCTCTTGCCTCAAACGGCAAGAGGTTGCTAAGAAGCGAAAAGGCTTCCCGACCTCCTAAGAGGAAGGAAGCTGCCCCCCAGCCGAAACCGGAGATCTCCGACAAACAGGAGTTCCCCCAAGTAAAACAAGTGCAGAGGAACCACAGGAAGAAAGGTTCCAACAGCACCACATGGTCCTCCCCAGATCCAGAAGACATGTTCTTCGACGAGGGGGACATGTCGATCCTGATCTCTGCTGTAGTCACAGCAGTGGCAGTATCCTTGTCCAGGACCAAGGAAGAGGCTGATAAGGTAGTCGACATCGCCATGACGGCATTCAAACAGCCTGTTGCAAGCATAAAGGGAAGGAAGAAGGAGAGGGTCAGATCAGCCCAATCCTCTCCCTCACCCCAGGTCGAGACTCCCCTCCCCACTTCAACCCAGGCTATGCCCTCACAGGCAGAGCCTAGCCAGGCTATGCCCTCACAGGCAGAGCCTAGCCAGGCTGATTCAGTGCCACAAGCCGAATCAGAAGAAGCTGAGCCTGCCCAGGCAAGGCCAGCCAATGCACAGAAACAGCCTGGCCAGAGAAAAAGCCAAACACGTCAAGTCAGAGCTACCAAAGGCTCTCCACCCCCCAGTGGAGCCAGGGATAGCCTGACAGCCGAAGGAGACCCCTCAAGCAGTGAGGATCTCACAATGGAGTTGTCAGACTCTGACTGTCAATCCGAATACGACGATGTCTCTGATGTAACTATCAATTAGTAACATCATGGCACGCAATCTAAGTATCCTGCAGTGGAACATCTATGGCTATATATCAAGGAGCATTGACATCGTCATGCTCCAGGAGACATTATCAGCGGAAGCTGTTCGCTTCTCCGGGTATCACGTCTACGCGCTGCCACGTTCCGATGGCAAAAGAGGCCTGATGACCCTGGTCAAAGCAACAATTCCCTGCTCCGCAATAGCCGATGCACCGCACTGTGGAGAAGATGTTGAATCTCTTGCCGTCGAGATTCAACTGGCCGGGGGGCCCCTGAAATTGTACAATGTGTACAGCCGGCCACACTGTAGTACCTTAGACATCAGCCAGGTATGTGCTTCTGCAGCACACGACCGAGTGATCATAGGGGGAGACTTCAATGCACACCACCCCATCCTGGCTCCCTGCAGGGCACCGGATGCGGCTGGCTATCACATAGCCAACGTGCTTGAGACATTCCCCGAGATCGCTCTCCTCAACAGCCAGGAGCCAACGCATGTCAGAGGAGGGGTCCTAGACCTCACCCTGGCCACTGCGACTCTGGTGGAGAGGATTGGCTGGCGTGTCGATGAGACCGTCACTAGTGACCATTATGGCACTATAACTACCCTCATGGATAGTGGCCCAGCCGAAATACCACGACCGAATCCAAGATGGAAAACAGACAAGGCCAACTGGCAGGCGTTCCAGAACGCCTTGGCCCACTGTCTGAGAAGCAATGAACCCACACAAAGCGAAAATGTGGAATTGCTACAAACCAGACTTATAAATGCCATTGATGAGGCAGCCTCACTGACCATACCCAAAACTCGGCCTGGTCTAGGAGTCACAAAGACGCCTGGTACTTCAATGACGAGAATAGGGAGGTCAACCACAGGGTAAATATGTGCCGAAAACTTTTCCGAAGGCAAAGAACCCCCGACAACCTAGCCCTCCTAAGGGAGGCTGTCAGGGATGCCAAGGAAACTGCCAGCAGAGTCAGGCAGGAAAAGTGGCTGGAATGGTGTGAGTCCTTCGATCACCATACCACCCTCTCAGAGCTATGGCAACGGGTCAAGCGAGCCACCAACCGCTCAGCCCCGAGATGCACGCACCATGACCCCCAGTCAGAGGCCAACAGACTGGCGCTAGAGTTCTCTGCGAGAACGAGTAGCAACAGCCTGCCAGCCGAACTGAGGGCAAGACAAGAACGCCTACAACCAGACAGACTTGCTCACATCAGAGAAAGGGCAGCCGAACCCGATAACTCAGACGTTATCTTTTCTCTGAGGGAACTAAGAGATGCATATAAAGCCAGTTCTAACACAGCCCCGGGCTCTGACGGGATCTCGTACCCCATCATTTCCCACCTGGGACCGGTAGGTGAGCTTGCATTCCTGCAACTCATCAACAAGTCCTGGGAAACTTCCACTCTACCCCAGAGTTGGAAGAGGGCTACCATAGTTCCCATCCCTAAACCAAAGGAGCCGGGGAAGTACCGCCCCATCTCTCTCCTCAGCTGTCTGGCCAAGACTGCCGAGAGGATGGTACTGAACCGGCTCCGATGGAAAATGGGACCCCCACACGAACACCTCCACGGGTTCACCAGGGGCATGAGCACAGCGCACAGCATAGCCACGCTCTTGAGCACAATAAGCACGGGCACATCTGTGGCAATATTCCTTGACCTGGAGAAGGCTTTTGAATTGGCAAGTCCTCTTGCAATTCAGGAGAGCCTGATCCAAAAAGGAATCAGAGGTAAGCTCCTGGCTTGGATAGGTGACTACTTTACGAATAGAACAGCCAGAGTCAAATTCCAAGGTCACCTATCACAGCACATGCCACTAGAGAATGGAACGCCACAGGGTGGGGTTCTCAGTCCAGCCCTTTTTAATACATCAATGTCCTGTATCCTCAACATAAACCTCCCAGTGGGGTGCAAGATCATCTCCTATGCAGACGATCTTGCTATCATCTCCACTGGACCATACTGCCTAAACAAAGCCCAGCGTTGTCTGGACCTGGTATCCGAGGAGTGTTGCAGGACAGGACTAAAGATATCTGCAGCCAAATCCAAAGCCATGGCTCTGAGACAGAGAGTTCAAGGCACAAGTCTGAAAATCCAGGGAATAGACTTGGAGTGGGTTCAGGATTACCTCTACCTTGGGGTAAGGATAGACCGGACCCTCTCCTTCCACAAGGAGGTCCAGTACCTGGTTGACCGAACAAAATCAAGACTGTCTGTCATGAGAGCAATGAGTGGAAGACGCATAGGTTCCAGACACAGAGTACTAAGATCATTCTATGTACATGCTGTCAGGCCCATTGTAGACTATGCCTCCCTCGCTCTGATTGGCATTAAGAGAAAACATAAAGACCAACTGGAGACAGTCCAAAACGAAGCCGCCAGGGTCATTCTGGGTGCCCCAAGGTGGGCGAAGGTCCTCAACCTCCTTGTGGAGGCAAACCTTCTCCCCTTGGCCTCACGAATTGAACTAACGGCAGCACAATTCTTATCAAAGGTTATCCAGGCTCCCAGGAACACAAGCTTAAGACATAAAATAGTCAGACGCCTAGAACAGGATAACGAGCTGTTTGCAAACAACTCCTGGCTGTCTCACACATCCAGGGTGTTAATACGCCATCAGCTCAAAGAAGCACTACTGGCCAAGGGCATGGACTGGCAAGCAAAAAGAATGAATACTGTATGCCTAGCCTAAAGGCAGAAACCCAGAGGGTCATTGCAGCCATCACCCCTCCGGGGAGCAGAACATATTACACGGATGGATCGGTCGATCCCTTGACCCACACTGCAGGCGCCGGCTTCGCAGCAAGGGATGCCACAATATCCATGAGGGTAACAGACAACGCCTCCTCGCTACAGGCAGAGGCAGTTGCTATCATGGGAGCACTGAGCCACGCGTCCGTGAGGGAAGGACACGTGGTCATACACACAGACTCCAAAGGAGCCGTCGACTGTCTTCAGCAGCGCTCACCCACTGACAACATCTACCTTCTGACTACCATCCTCACACTGGCACAGAGGATTCTTGCACAGGGTAGAAGAATTATCATAAACTGGGTTCCCAGCCACATAGGGATCAGAGGTAATGAGCTTGCTGACAGATTAGCCGAAGTTGGCAGGGGTATGCCCCCTAATCCCATGATAATACATCAGAGCCGAAAATTACTTAGGAGGAAATGTATGGTGACGGCCATCTCCTTCCTCCTGCAGCTTCACAGAGAGGAAACGAGATCCTCCCCCTCGGCCAGCTGGTACTCAGATGCCACAGGCTATGAACCACTGGCACTCTCTGAAATAAACAACAGAGGTACCGAAGTCATTCTGCACAGAATGCGCCTAGGTTACCACTGTGCATGGCAGGTCATACAAACCATAGAACGTGAAGAGAGGTGTTGCATGCATTGCGGCGAGCCGAACGCCACACTTGTACATTACTTGGAGAATTGCGTGCACACGCAATTCCTAAGACAAAGCCCGCAGAACACAGCCGTCGTGCTGGTAAAGAGATTATGCGAGATGCTTACACCACGGCTACAGGAGCGCCTGCTGGCAATCCCACCGCCACGGTAAGCACCGAGTGTCAGACAAACAAATGAGACAGCCATAAAAAAGCTGACACAGGCCGGGCCATAAGTGAAAGGCCCGGGCGAAGCCAGAAACTTCGCAAATCTCTCAAGCTCAAGAAAGCCTTAAATCATCTTCGTGTCGCTCACACGGTATTCATATTTAACACGGAAAACCAGCGCATATTGGATTTTGCTTGGTACGCGTTCTAAAGTAGTGGCTTCCTCATCGACTCACTAATAATACTTTGATATAAGAATGTGATTCATCATGTATTCGGTATTTCTATCAATCAAATTAAGTTTAGCACCTCAACTATATAAATCTCAAACACGCACACATGTATACATATATGTGTGTGTAGAAAAGGTGCAGGTGGTCGGATTATTGTTAAGAGACATTCGCTCTGCTTTTGCCTCCTGTATTTCGTTCCCTCTCAGCACCAGGCGCGTGTCTCTCGCACAGATGTGTATCAGTTGACCTTCACTTCGCTTATGACTTCTTGTCTTTCATTCTGGTTAGCGGCATCAGAAAGAAAACTTCTCACTATTTCAAGTATTTTAGACACTATCGAGAATGATTAAATGTTATGATTTCTAAAGCCGAAAAATGCGTTTCTCGGTTCCATTAGCGCTACGCTGCATGTCCTTCCGAGAGTTAGATGAAATCCAAAACGCGGCCCAACCAGAATTGCTAGAACGTGCTGAGAGAGGCTCACTTCCAGACTTACATCATTTTAATTAAAACAGAGCTCCCTTCTCACTATAACGGGTAATGGTAGCGAAGTAACTAAAGACTGCAGATGCTGGCCTTCTACACACACACACACACACACACACACACACACACACACACACACACACACACACACACACACACACACACACACACACACACACACACACACACACGCACACGTTTGTGTGTGTTGTATAGATAGATAGAAAAGATAGATTGATGTGTGTATATATGTATATATATATATATATATATATTTTATATATATATATATATAATATATATATATATATATATATACATATATATATGTATGTATATACGTGTGTGAGTAGATAGATAGATATATTTGTATCTACTATC
>NC_051391.1:27148603-27168603 GCF_015228065.2 Penaeus monodon | reverse complement strand
AAATGGCACGGCGTCAAAATACTTCTCGACAGTGATTTTGAAACGCTATACTCAACCGCTATCAAGAAACGGAATGGGAGTGCAATTAAGCACTCAAAGGCATACTCAGGAACAGACTGTGGTAGTGATCATAACCCAGTCATATGCGAGCTAAAGGTTAAGCTTAAGACAATCAAGAAAGGAAATACAACACCAAGAATGGATTATAGTGCTTTATTGAAAAACCAAACCATTCGAGAAGAATATGCGGTTGCTGTGCAAAATCGATTTAATGTGCTTGAAGACCAAGGAAATACTAAGTGGGAAACACTAAGTGGGTACCGGTAGCAAAAGAACTTATACCTAAACGTGAGAAAAAGTCAAAGAGCAAGTGAATGACGAATGAAATCTTGGACAGAATGCGCTCTAGGCAACAGCTTTACAACCGCGGAAGCAGCGAGTACAAGCAAGCGAGCAAGGAAATAAGAAAGAAATGTAGAGAAGCCAAAGAGATCTGGCTTAATGAATAATATGAAGAAATTGAAAGACACAAAACCAACGAACCAGGCGCAGTGTACAGAAAGATTAAGGAAGTAACGGGTTTCAAAGGTTGTTCTTCTACAGGATGCATAAGATCCAAGAATGGAGAAGTTTAATGGAAAAGGACGAAATCCTTGAACGCTGGACAGAATACATCGGTGAACTTTTTGCAGATTATAGGGGCAACAAACCAGAAATAAGAAAGGCCATCGAGGGCCCGAAAATCTTAACATCAGAAGTTAGAGGTGCATTACAAAAAATGAAGAGGAATAAGGCTGCAGGACCCGATGAAGTCGTCACCGAGATGATTGTTGTACTGGAAGACTTTGGTACAGAGAAGCTTACCGAAGTTTTGAACGAGGTATATGACAGCAGACAAATCCCAGAAGATCTCAGCAAATCTATTTTCATGGCCCTCCCCAAGAAAACTGGCGCAATTGAATGTGAATTACACAGAACGATTATCCTAATGAGCCATGTGATAAAAATTCTACTCTGCATTCTGATGATGAGAGCAAGAAGTAAGATAAACCTTGAGATTGGAAAAGAACAGTTTGGGTTCGTAAAAGATGCTGGCCCAAGGAATGCGATCTGAGAATACTATCAGAAAGAGCTATCGAGATGCAGAAGGATTAATACGTGTGCTTTATTGATTATACAAAGGCTTTTGATAAAGTGCAACACGAAGAGCTTTTCAATATGCTAGGAAGTTTAGATCTGGATGGAAAGGATTTAATTGGGAACAATCGGCATGCATGCGAGTAGGAGATGACACAAGTTCATACACCAACATCAGAGGAGGCGTTCGACAGGGATGTGTGCTTAGCCCAGATCTCTTTAACCTTTAGTGAGATTATCCTTCGTGAAATAACAACATTACAGGGGATTCTTGTCGGAGGCCACAACTTAAACAACTTGAGATATGCCGACGATACGGTGTTGATTGCAGAGTCAGAAGAAAAGCTGCAAGAGATACTAGACAGAGTTGTTCAAGCCAGCGAAAAGAAAGGGCTTACCATAAACTGTAAAAAGACAGAATGTATGGTAATCAGCAAACAAAAAAATGCTAAACAGTGTAAGATACGGATTGGTGACATCTTAATGAAACAAGTACAGAATTTCAACTATCTTGGCAGCATGATAAATGAATGTGACCAAGAAATTAGAAGACGAATTGGAATGGCAAAATCTGCATTTGAAAAACTGGGCAAAATAATGAAGAACATTAAAATTTCTATGTCAACAAAGATCAGAATGCTGAACTGTCATGTGTTTTCCATCCTCACGTATGGTAGCGAATGCTGGACTATTTCACAGGATATGGCGAAACGAACTGAATCGGCAGAAATATGGTTTCTCAGGAGAATGATGAGAATATCTTGGACAGATAAAATGTCCAACCAGGAAGTGCTGGAGAGAGCAGGAACAAAGCGTTTTCTTCTGAAGAACATCCGAAAGAGACAGATGCAATTTTTGGGACACGTAATGCGAAAGGAAGAGCTAGAACATCTTAGCATGACAGGCAAGATCGATGGAAGACGAAGCAGGGCAGACAAAGACTAACCTACACAGCAAGCGTAAGGAGATGGACGAGAATAACGGAACAAGAACTTTTGAAGACCACAAAAGACTGAAAGAGGTGGAAATCCACGATCGCCAACGTCCTTGAGGGACAGGGCACTTGAGAGAGAGAGAGATGGTCAGCCGCACGGCCGCAAACTTTAAACCATTCGGCCGAAGCCGCCGCGCGCCCGGAGCACAACACGCCAGGTTTCGCCTATTTTGCTCCGATTGGAAAGCGGAAAATGCGCAAGACGATCGCGAGGTTGACAGTATGAATTTAAGAATCTTTTAAAAGCCGGTACTAGAGGGTCCAACAGGTGACAGCTGAATGCAAATGAATATCTGGTTTGAAGCCTCCGTTAAATCATAAGCCGCGCGCCAGTTTACGAAGCGAAAGGTCTTCTCCCCAAATGTGTTCGTATCGCTTGATGTAACCGAGAGACTTATTGAAAAATACTTTCTAATAAAAAAGGAGCTTCACCTTTGGTCATATTTTGACTAATTAGTTATCTTTTCAATTTCCCTTCGGCTTTTGAAGATTCAGTCTTCCGTCTGACTATAATAATACGTTTTGACCCTAGAATATGTTCATTTCTGCCAAAACAAGATAAAATATCATGTCACTTACATGAACATCAGTTCTTACAGCTATAATATGTCTTATCATTGTGGTGCTGACAATGCCCAAAATAATATTGTTCTGCAATGAAAGCCGCAAATCTTCCGTTTGCTCCTTTGCAAAGATGCTCGGCCGCAGTCGTCCCTTTCCTTGCGGCCGACTCGGGTCTCGTGGCACGCCGACCCAGCCGCTCCTTTGCCTCGATTTTCGTCGCAACGGTACACAGTTTGATCTGCAGTGTGATGTGATAACGCCAGCAGGATGTCGCGATCGTATCAAAGACCTGAAAATGCCCTCAAACGGGCGAGCGGTGAGTAGAGACTTCAAGTATGGTGAGTGCGTTGATGGTGTCATCCAGCTGGGGGAAACGCCAAGAAAGTCTTGTCATTTCGCGAATGTTGAGGCCAATAAAGTTTGGCGAATGCGGAAAATAGGGACTTCTCCTTCAAAAGTCATGGTGTCTTTTGCTACCATGGCGCTTGATTCCAAGATGGTTATGTGTGGAGCATTTCTGCTGAATCAAAGCTGACCCGTGACAGATGCCGACGGAAAGGCACCAAAACGGCAGGCAATTCACATGCTTGAAAGACATTTTATTTTGTACGACGTTATTTTCTCCCATAATATTTTAGAACTATTATTTTGAACAGCAGGTGTAATCTTTGTCAACTTAACTTATGTAATTTTCAAAAAGTATATTTTCCTTTATTACATGACCCGTAAATGCATGTGAAATTGCTTCTTATAGGGAGTGTAATTCAGTAGATTTTCAGGTATTGTCTCTTGTCTCATTTTTTAGATTCTCTCAAGATATGTTGGCTTTGAAATTGAAACTTTCTCCATATTTTCTGTAGTCTCTTAGGCAGCTTGGTTAATTTTCTGAAAATGGTAATCGGGTCTGCCCTGGGGCTCTGCTCCCTGCACCCCTGTAGTAATATATAATCCTCTTCAGGGGACTACTCCCCCTGGGCCCCGTGGTAATTTATTCACCCAGCCAGGGGGCTATACCCTGAACCCCCATGGCTTTAAGAAAATACAATCTATATGTTCCCTAGCCAAGGGTCTCTACCCCCTCGACTCCCAGGGTAAAATCACATACATTTATATAGCAAAACACTGAACGTTTCTTTGCCTGTCTGTGGTCAGAATTGCTTGGTTTCTAATCACTTTTTTCAGCATTTGGGGCAATTGGTGGGCTCAGATATGTGGCTGTGATAGGTATTATTGTCTAGTTGTTCTGTATAAAATCTAAAATATTTCTCACCGGTGTTTCTCAATAAATGGCGTTGCAAGGCCTGCCAAATCTCCTGGTGGCAGAACGTGCTTGCGCATAAAGTTATTGTACAGAATAGCATAAACAATTAACAAAACACTAAAACAAAAAGCTTTCCATGTATGTCAACCGGGATTACAGTAAAAAAAAGTGTAGGGGTGGTTCCTTTGAAAAACTAAGCATCTTCAACAGGGCAAAAGGTGTGCAAATTAAAAATATGGGAGATAAGGACAGAGAAGAAAGAAGATGACCTTTCATTTCTAAGTCCCCATCCATCATTTTCCCCTCAAGGACCGAAACCAAGCGGGAATTTTTCCAATAGAAAATTTGGGTCTTCCCTGACAAATTCATTCATCAGATTTGTTCTTGTGTGAAAAGAACGGTCGTGATTTTTCCGTTGCATCCCAGCTACAATCTTCATTTTATTTGATAAGTCCGATAGCAAGGGGGGGAATAAAATAGTCAGGAAATTGGGGGTAAAAAGGAAATATGAAGAAAAAGAACAGAAAATGTAAAACAAGCCAAAAAAAAAAAAACTTAAATTGATAAAAAACTCTGCGGCGTTGTATCTTTGAAAGTTTACTCCGAGCCCCAAATTTTTAAAAAAAACTGCGGGAACCAAAACCCCAGCTTCGTTAAAAATCTAGGGTTTTCACAAAATCCAGATCCCCTGGTATCGACATTGCGTCCAAACAGTAAACCAACAGACCCTTTAAATCCTGGGGGTTTTATATTTTCCCCTATCGGGGGCTATGCCCCTTGGCCCCCCTGGAATATATATCCCTAAAAGGGGGGCTAACCCCTAGACCCCCTGCGTAAAACCACTAACCTTTATATAGCAAAACATCAAAGTTTCTTCTTTTTCATATGGACAATGCTTGGTTTCGTCATTTTTTTCATTTGGGATTACGGTTCAAAATCAGGCTTTGGAAATGACTAATGTTATTGTCTGTTTTTCCCAAAATTTTTTTAAAAAAACCCATAATTGACGCACACTTTTAAAAAAAACATTTTTCACCCGGGATCTCAACTTAAGGGTCACACGGCCTTCAAACTCTTGGTGGGAAAAAAACACATGGTCAAAGGGGGTTTTTGTAAGAATAGCTTAAATACTTTCCAAAACAGTAAAAGAAGTATATAAAATAAAGGAAAACTTACAAACATGAATTTTGGGAAAAAGAGGGATAAATTTCAAAATAAGGTCATGTTACCAAGACACCACCCTCCAAGGGGCTAAGTTTCAAAATCAGATTTTTTTTTCTTTTTCCCCTACCCCCCGATCTTGGGGGGTGGTGGGGAACCCGGGTTTTAAGGGGGGAGGGGTAGGAACATGGGGTCAGTAAGAAACCGCAGAAATAAAAGAAAATGTTTTGAAACATAAAAAATCAAATTTTTTTTGAAAACCCCCGGCCAAACATTGTCCAACAAAAAAGGTTTTTTACGGGGCATCCCCACCCCTCTTTGAAAGTTTTGGACCACGTGCCCAATTTTTTAAAAAAATGACAAACAATATGCCCTTTTTTCAAAAGGGGGGGAGCGTCCAAATTTAACTCAATTTCCCACAAATATTCAGGATCACCTTAGTCAATCTAAAATTGCACGCAAATTTGCCATTGAGATTGGATGTTCTGATACTGACCCCTCAGACTTTGCTGAGATCACTGAGTTGGAAATGAACAATGCACGGATCAAAGGAAAAGCGTCCGCCCAGGTGAGGATGGAATTACCTATAGTGTCCTCCGCCTTATAGCTCAGGTACCTGGTAATCCCCTTTTGCACCTATACAGGTTAAGTTTGTCACAAGGTATTCTGCCTGGCTCCTGGACACGCAGTCTAATCATCCCTATACCGAAATCAAACACTGATAAATACCGACCAATTTCATTAACCTCATGTGTATGCAAAGTTCTAGAAAGGATAATTTTGAACAGACTCAGGTACAGGTTACAAGGTAAATTATCTCACAGACTGTACGGATTTCTATCGGGACGTAGCACACAACATTGCTTTGCAGAGTACTTTTCACACTCTAATCCAGGGAAGCACACTGTTTTTCTTGACCTTAAGTCAGCTTTTGACATTGCAAACAGAGAAGTTATCTAGAACAATTAGTAAGCTTTGGCATCCGGGGTAAAATATTGAACTGGATTAGAATGTATCTCTCGAAAGATCTGCAAGTGTCCTGTTCAGGGGAGTGAGAAGTTCCACTTCACAGTCTTTTGATCTTGTGACGCCACAGGGAGGAGTTTTCAGCCCTATGCTGTTCAATGTCCTCATGCACAATCTGGTGGCTGATATCCCACTTGGGATGGTGAATCCATTATATGCTATGCTGATGACATATGCGTCAGAGCATCATCACAAGTGAGGATGCAACTAATTCTCGACAGAATCACAGCAAAGGCACATGAGTGTGGATTAGTCATTTCCGCTGAGAAAACAATGGCTCTAACCCATGTATCATACCCCACCCACTTTTCGCATAGGTGACCAGGAGCTTGACATATGCCAAAGTATAAATATCTCGGGGTGAATGTAAATGATGCAGACCTGGTCCTCTCTCTAAAGAAGAGACTCTGGAGAGATTGAAACCTTTAAAGTTCTTGTCGAAGAGAACATGGCATCAATGTTAAGCTCGCTAGACTGTTTTACTTGGCTTTTATAAGGTCAGTTGTAGACTACCATGCACTGCACTTGTTGCAGTGTAAGGAATCAGAAATAGGTAGTTTGGAGGTAGTGCAAAATGAAGCTATGAGGATTATCCTCGGCGCCCCGAGAACAGCAAGGGATAGTAAACATGAGATCAGAATTAAATTACCATCCATTTCTGATAGAATAATATTTATTTCCACCATATTTGGGGTCAAAGCTCTGAGGGAACCCTCGTATCTCTCAGATTTTCCAAAAACAACTGCAACATAAAATCACGCAAGTAGACGTGACAAATCACACACACGCGCGCCCTCTGATACACAAAATCTCCATGAACATTATAAAACTCAATGTTCCAATTAGTAAAATACCAAAAGGTCGCTCCATTCCACCATGGAAAAATTCAACATTGATCGTGCACCTTACATGTCTACCACAAAAAACACAGGGTGCATAACTGTGTGTTGAAACAAATTGCGCTAGCAACGGTAACGGAACACACAGAATCTATGGGTGATGATGCATATGAGTGTTACGCCGACGGATCCGTACAGTCTGGATACAAAGCTGGTTGTGCTTGCGCTGTATACAAAATGGCTTACTACAACATCAAGTAAATATGAGAATACAAAACTGGGCCAGCACTACACAAACGGAGCTGGCAGGTATACTCCTCGCAACGGAATTCTTAATGTTCTAGGGCTCTGGAGTAGTTTTCTGTGACTCTCAAGTGCTCTTCGGACGCTAAATTCTTTCAAAGCAGGTGGCGATGAAGAAATTGTGAGTTGCATTAAGCGTAACGTAACCTATGCAACAGAGCGTAATTTCAACATTCAGTTTGTATGGATACCATCTCATGTTGGCATACGCAAGCACGACCACGTAGACAAATTGGCGAAAGAAGCCTGCAGCAAGGATATTGTGAACATAGATCTTGGGATGCCTCTTGCTAGGGTTGCACATATATTGAAAAGTTCTCATAAGGAAGAACTAGTAGATCTGATTAACACTCAAAGGCCTGAAAGCTGTACATAAGCACTACGATCAGTATAGGGATGGCAAGCCTTCCTATGGGTGGCACCGAAGTCAAACCAGACAGTGTGACGTGGTTATTGCCAGAATACGTTTAGGTTACAGAATGTACTGGCAACTGCACGGTGCAAGAAGTGCAGATGAATCTAGATGTAGACTGTGTAACGAAGAAAACAAACGAACGCTTGAGCACTATATCTCGGAATGTCATGTGATACAGCCTTTCAGACCACCTAACATGAGGTATAATAACTATGTGAATATTTCATTTCATCTGATACATTGGAAGATATACTCGTACTATACCCTAAATTTACTATGTGATAACTCCCGTATGCAAATAACAGTGTTATTCAAACACAGTGGCAAAAGCATATGTAAGTAATAATTTTTGTATGATGTATGATTTATATTTATATTTTACCTTGTACAACTACAGTAGTTACAGACTACTGTACAATGTCAGATATATGTAAAACTGTAATCATGATTGCCCACGCCTGAGCAGATAGCCAGGGTGGTAAATAAACTTACTTAACTTAACTTAACTTTGTGAATAAAACCTGTTGTTCTGTAAAAATCTACTTGGTTTCACATAATCCACATCCCAATGGTAATCGTACAATGCGTCCTAACCAATAAACCAATCTAACCTTAACCCTGGGGGATTTATCACTATTGATCTATATATTCCCTAGCCAGGGGACTCTGCCCCCTGGACCCCAGTTGTAATATATATGCCTAGCCAGGGGGCCAGGGTAAAACCACATACCTTTATATAACGACACACTGGAAGTTTCTTAGCTACCGTCTATGGTCACAATTGCTTGATTTTTAATCGATTTTTTTGGCATTTGGCGCACTTGATGGGTTCAAATATCAGGCTGTGATAGAGACTAATGTCTGTTTGTCCTGTAGATCCACAATATGGCTTTAAAAATGTCCCGTAATTGACGCAGCATTTGAAATGAAATATTTCTCACTGGCGTTTCTCAACGTAATGGCATTGCATGGCCTGTCAAATCTGGTGGCAGGAGGTTATTGTACTGAACAGTGTAAGTAATTACCAAAACACGTAAAAGAAGTACAATAAAAGTAATTGAATCCATTAAATATATGAATTTGGTGTTTTGCTATATAAAGGTATATGGTTTTATCCAGGGGGCATAGCTCACTGGCTAGGCGAATATAATACCACAGGTGTCCACTGGGCATAGCCCCCTGGCTAGGTGTATATATATTATCATGGGGGACTAAGGGACGTAGCTCCCTGGCTAGGAGAATTTAATATCATGGGAGTCCAGAGGATGTAACCCCCTGACTATAGATCATGGTGTATAAATCTCACAGGATTAATGTTATGTTGGGTTATTGGTTAAGACGCAAAATAAGATTTCCATTGGGGATCTGGATTATGTGAAAAAATGAATCCTGTAGATTTTTCCCTGAACGATGGGTTTAGTTCCCATAGTTTTTCAAAAGTTGGCATGTCGGTGCATAGACTTTCAAAGATGGAGGCGATATCCATAGTTTCGTTATCCGATTTAAGTATTTTTTGTGCTTGTTTACATATTTTTGTTTCTATTCTTATTTCAGCCGGTTTTACCCCTAATTTCCCTGATCTCTTCATACCCTCCCTGGCTATAGGGACTTAAATCAAATCACATCAAGATTGTAGGCTGGAGAATCAACGGAGATCAAATTCATTCTCATCACACTAGAACAAATCTAATGGTACAAACATTGTCAGGGAAAACCCGATTGTCATATTCGGAAAATTAACCAATAAAACAAAAAGAATACATTTCATACAAGAATTTGGAATTTGTCAGGGTAACCACTCCATGCACTTTTTTACTGTGATCCTGGTTGTCATGTATGGAAAGTTTTCCAGCAGCTTCCACACCAATTGGCACATCACATGTGGCACACAATTTGAAAAGGTACATTGGAAATATGAGACATTTTGGTAATTTTTCACAATACTTAACTCTATGACTCCTATTTGCAAAGTATATTTATTCTTTTTACTCATTAACATTTTTAGCTTTTTGGCCATTTTTCCAATGTTCATATTTGCCATTTGATATGCATTATCCAGATGGTAATATTTTTTTAGACCATATCATTATTCTGTACAGATTAAGTTTCAACTAGCCATATAAAAAAAAAAAAAAAAAAATCTATGCATGGGACAGAGCGATTAAATCTGAGAAACTTGTCTTCTATGTATCACCTTCGCAACTCAAAAATAGCAAAGTTATTAGACTTTCCTACTTTTTGTAAACAAAACAATGATGCTGTTTTATTTTATTATTATTGTAATATCTTAATTTCATACATAGATAAAGCCTGCATAACTTTCATGAAGGAGAATTAGTGTCTGCATGAAAGGCTATAACAACACAAGTAATACTATGATAATATTTAGTATTTACAGCTGCTGAAAAATTTCTTAGTCTCTGCAAATTGATTGTTCTGGACCATGTTATGGGCAGAGGGGCATGAAGAATTGAGTGGGAATTTTAAAATGTCGGACGCTACTGCGTGAGTTTATCAGTACTTTAGTTCTGTTACTGAGAGCAATGCACGGAGATAGAGAAATGACACTGCCATCTTATAGAGCATAAAAAATAAGAGTAGGAAGCAATACTGGTAAATCTGCAGTGGCCTCATATTTTCCAGGAAGTGATGAAAATAGGCCCTGCATGGCACCACCCTGAGACAAAGTCCCAATTCATGCAAGGATGTGACAAGTAATTCATTGCTGCGGTCGACCAAGTAGTCCATGTATTACTATGCACTTGTAAGAAACATTACCAGTGTCTGTTTTTGCAAATTCATGTATTTAATGAATTCTTTTACTTTTATTAAATTTTGACTTGTTTTGGTAATTATTTATATTGTACAATAACTTTTTGCGCATATGCATTTTGCCACTGGGAGGTATGACAGACCATACAACGCCATTTGTTGAGAAATGTTTCATTTCAAGTGTTGTCGATGTTGGGTCTCGGTAACAGTTACCGTGGATTTAACCTCAGAATTGTATACCATAATTGTATAGTTGGAACACGGCTCCCACCCCTGTAGAGTTTCAGCAAGCCTTGTTTAAATTTATTTAGTGCTTTCTGTTTTCCTGTGTATAAATCATGTTAATTCCTCCCCAAAATACAGTGGGAAGCTGACTTACACATTTTATCAACTTTGCCATTGGGGGATACAAGTTCCACCACTCATCGAGTCAAATATAACAGAAAACAGCAGCATAGCAGCATTAAACTACGAGGAAGATTCCATTCCAAAAGAATTGTTTCAAAAGTTGCAGGTATCTACAACTCATTGCAAGGAAAATAGTTTTTGATACTTTTTTTTTTTTTTTTTTTTTTTTTTTTTTTTTCGTAGTATTCATTTTCTGTAATACAACCTGCATCACCACTCATGGTGCCAGAAGTACAATGCTGAGCATCGAAATGGCGTCCTCTGTGGAGCCGGTGCTCTTCCAGTTGCATGTGGACATTATATTCCACCACTTGTACATCGATGGAATATATTAAATCCTCAAATGGGTAAAATAAACCACCCAATAAGTTTGTGCACTTCTGGCAAGTCTTTTCCATCACCCTGGCCTTCAGCCAAAACGCTCACAATGGAAGGCTGGTGTCACCAGGCCTGCAGCCAGATTTTCCCATGACAGCAGGTTCACGTCACTTGCCCCTTGACCCGAATTTTTTCATGAGTTCATGGTCATGTCACCTGGATCCAAGGGCTTAAAAATGTAAAGAAACTTTCACAAACACCACTTTGACCTGGTGGTCCAGTCAAGCAAGACAACATAACACACAACGTAATAGTGTAATCAATAAACTAAAATCACAGTGTACATGGCAGTTGTGTTGTGCCATCAATGGTCATTGGGTTAACAAATTACAAAATTATGCAAAACTTGACCACACTAGTTTCCTACTCTCATAAACAGTTGTGGCTAGCTTGACTTGCAACAGATTAATTTTTATTCCTGTTTAGTTTTTCTGGCGGTTATTCTGGGATACCATAGCTTCTTTCTCTTTGCAGAGTTCTGTTCTAATTTACAAAACTTCACATGCTATGATGGATGCCCAACAATTTACAACAAAATAGCACTGCACATATTGCACTCTTGCAAAGACAAACAAACCTCCATGATATATATTCTTACATGATAAGCATGATTAGTTTCCTTAATTATGATAAATTCCAAGTGATGTCACCAAGTTTCAATCTTGCTAGAGGTTTTCTTGTCAAAGTGCAGGTCAGTAAGTGTGTACAAAACATCAATTTCTCATTTTGTAATATTTTTTCTTATTTTCCTCTCTATACAGAATTTATCGATGTGGGGAAACCCAATCGAGCTCTTGAGGTCCTCTATGAGGTCATCAAAAGGGGCAAGATGCGCAGCTCCTACTCAGAAAAACTGCTTGAGCCTATTATGTTCAAGTACTTGGAGCTGTGTGTTGACCTGAAGAAGTCTCACCTTGCCAAAGAGGGTCTTTACCAGTACAGGAACATCTTCCAGAGTGTGAGTGCCAGGAACAGTTATGAGCTATCATGCCAAATGCATATACAGTCACAGTATTTTTCTTATTCTACTCATGTTTTAGTATACCACACCAAATACATCATTGTATCATAACTGATTTAAAATATCCATTGAAATAATCATGATAATCCATCAAATGTGGAGTGAATGGTAAGAAGGAAGTGGTGTGAGTAAAGTAAAAATATGCATGAGCAGTACGTTTTTGTGCATGATTTTTTTACTTTTTTATATTTATATTTTATATTTTTGTCCCATGAAAATTTAAAATTAGGGCCCTTTTTATTTGGGCGAAAATTCGGGTCCAAAAAAAACCCAAATTTCCCATATTTTTGTTAGCAATTTTTATTCTTGCAAGAAAAAAAGTATTTACAATATATCAACTTTTTTCTTAAAATTTGCACTACTGATACAGCTATAATTTTCAGAAATAAAAAATTTTGTTTGGGAATACCCGGGTGTACTGTTTGACTCAAAATTTTAAAACCAAAAAAATAGTATAAAAAAAAAAAAAAAAAAAAAAAAAAAATCCATGAATTGTTTTGGGGAACACTGTCCAAAGAACCAAAATACTTTTTTCCCAAACCAAAATAAATTTTTTTTTGGGGAAAAAAAAAAGGGTATGCTTGTTTCACACCATTAAACCCTTTGGGCAATAATTTTTCCCTTGTTTCATTTTCTCCCCTTTGGGAAATTTATATATTGAATTTTTTGGGTCCTTTTCCCGATGAAATTGATAAAAATGCAAGAAATTGGGAAACTTCAACAAATGACCTCACCCCCTTTGTTTACCCCACCACCCATAAAATTCACAAACATCATTGTAAAACCCGTACGCCTTTTGCGCGCAGCGCACACACAAAACACCACACCATACACATACGTATGTGTGTGTGTGTGTATATATATATATATTTTTAATTATATATATTTTAAAAATAAAATATATAAATATATAATATATATTAAAATTTTTTATGTATGTAAAATTTACATATAGAATATATTTTGTTTATTATAAATATATTTATAAATTTTATAAAATGTATATTTTAATATATAAAAATGCATGGGGGAAATATTTTTAAAATGTTATATGTAAAATTTTAAAAATTTGTAATAATATTTATAAATAATAAATTATATTTTTATATAAAAAATGTATATATTATAAATAAAAATTTAAAATATTTTTAAATATAATGAATAATATATGTTTATATATAATGAAATATATAGGAATATAGTTATGTATAAAAATTTTAAAATATTTATGTATTTTTATAAATGTGTATTTTTAAATGAATATATAATATTTATATATTTTAAAAATTTAATATATATTATAAAATATATATATTTATATATATTAAAATTTTTAATATATATATATAAATTATTTATGAAAATATATATATGTATAAAATATGTATATTATGAAAAGTAAAATTTTATGTATATATATTTTAAATATATTAGGAAATTATATGAAAATTTAATATAGGTAATAATTAAATATATATTGTATATATGTAATATATTATGTATATAATGTAAAAATATATATTTTAAAATTAAATATAAAATATGAAAATATTTAAATGTAAATATATATAATTATATATATATATAATTTTATAATAATATTATTTTGTATGTATAAATATATATTGTTATTTATATGTAATATTTTATATATATTTTATATATATTTTAAATATATTATAAAATTTTAAAATAAAAAATGTGTATTATATATATAATATATATTTTTATATATAAATATTATATGTGTGTATATTTTATTGTTTTTAAATGTATATATTGTGTTATAAAATGAAATATTTATTGTATATATAGGTGAAATATATAATGTATATTATGTGTATATATAATGTAATCACATATATACATTATATATACACTATATATCATTATATAACACATATATATCACATATTATACATTAATATACACATATATATACATTATAAACACATATATATACCACATATATATAAAATTAAAACCCATATTAAAATTTATATAATATATACCAAAATATATTTTACATATATTTTTATTTTTGGTTATTATATATATATATATATATATATACAAAATATATATAACATATATATATTTTATACATACATATAATATATATATATATATATATATATATATATAATATAATATATTTTACATAATATACATTTTAAAATTTTTTATTACATATATTTTTTTACATATATATACATATATATATTTAAATTTTAAACTATATTTTTTTACTTTATAATACAATTATATTTACATAAAATACATATATAAAATTTACATATATATACTTTAAAATTATTTAATATAATACATATATTTTCATATTATATTTACAACATAAAATTTTATTAAAATATATATTTTTAAAATTTATATATATAAATATATATATTTTAATATTTTGTATATTTGTATATAAAAATGTAAAATATATATTTTATATTATGTAAATATATTAAAATATGTATATATAATATTATATATATATATTATTATATATATATATTATTTTATTTATTATATATATATTTTTATATTCATAAAATACACATTTATATATATACATATTATTTTTTATAACATATCAAAATTTTTCATATATATACATTCAAAATTAAAAACCATATATAATTATATTAAACATTTTATATTTTATATTAACATATTTTCTTTTTATTAACAAAATACATTTATATTAAACATATAACATTTTTTTATTTTCCATTATCTTTATATATACATATTGCTTTATATATTTCATATATACTTTTTAAAAAAATTTCATATATATATTTAATTTTAAACATATATATTCATATTTACATATAATCAAAAACCATTATATTTTATAATTATATATATAATATATATATATAAAATTTAATATATATATATATATATACACACACACACACAAAACGATGTGAAATGTGGGGTGTGTGTTTGTGTGTGCGCCGCGCACATGCGTACTTTCCTACAATGATTTTTTTGTAAATTCCTAGGGGTGGCTGGAGAAATCAGGGGGGTGAGGCCCATTTGAAATAAGTTCCCAAATATTTTGCTTTTGAAATAAATTTCTCGAAAGCGACAACAAATTCACTTTAAAATTAAATTTTAAAATTTTTTTGGAGAACTGAAAAAAGGAAAATTATTGCCAAGGTTGAATGGCGGTAAAAACAAGCATTCCCCTTTTTTGTAAAAAAAAAGAAAAGTTTTTTTTGGGTTTGGGAAAATAAAGTATTTTAAGTGTTTTTTGGACAGTTTTCCCAATACAACTTCATGGATTTTTTTTTTTTTTTTTTTTTAAAATTTTTTATACTTTTTTGTTTGAGTTAAATTTTAGATCAAACAGAAAACCCAGATATTCAAGAAATTTTAAAATTTTTTCTGAAGATTTACCCTGTATCATATGCAAATTTTGGAAAAAGTTGATATTTTGGGAAATACTTTGTTTTTTTTTGCAAGAATAAAATTTTCAAAAAATATAAATTGGTTTTTTTGGGACCAAATTTTCGCCAAGAAAATTTGGTCCAAATTTTTTAAATATCTGCAAAAAAATATCATATATAAATATAAAAAGAAAAAATATCATGCAAAAAAAAAACGTACTGCTCATGCAATTTTTTACTTTACTCACACCACTTCCTTCTTACCTTTCCCTTTCCACATTTGATGGATTATCATGATTATTTCAATGGATATTTTAAATCAGTTATGATACAATGATGTATTTGGTGTGGTATACTAAAACATGAGTAGAATAAGAAAAATACTGTGACTGTATATGCATTTGGCATGATAGCTCATAACTGTTCCTGGCACTCACACTCTGGAAGATGTTCTGTACTGGTAAAGACCCTCTTTGGCAAGGTGAGACTTCTTCAGGTCAACACACAGCTCAAGTACTTGAACATAATAGGCTCAAGCAGTTTTTCTGAGTAGGAGCTGCGCATCTTGCCCCTTTTGATGACCTCATAGAGGACCTCAAGAGCTCGATTGGGTTTCCCCACATCGATAAATTCTGTATAGAGAGGAAAATAAGAAAAAATATTACAAAATGAGAAATTGATGTTTTGTACACACTTACTGACCTGCACTTTGACAAGAAAACCTCTAGCAAGATTGAAACTTGGTGACATCACTTGGAATTTATCATAAATTAAGGAACTAATCATAGTGCTTATCATGTAAGAATATATATCATGGAGGTTTGTTTGTCTTTGCAAGAGTGCAATATGTGCAGTGCTATTTTGTTGTAAATTGTTGGGCATCCATCATAGCATGTGAAGTTTTGTAAATTAGAACAGAACTCTGCAAAGAGAAAGAAGCTATGGTATCCCAGAATAACCGCCAGAAAAACTAAACAGGAATAAAAATTAATCTGTTGCAAGTCAAGCTAGCCACAACTGTTTATGAGAGTAGGAAACTAGTGTGGTCAAGTTTTGCATAATTTGTAATTTGTTAACCCAATGACCATTGATGGCACAACACAACTGCATGTACACTGTGATTTTAGTTTATTGATTACACTATTACGTTGTGGTTATGTTGTCTTGCTTGACTGGACCACCAGGTCAAGTGGTGTTTGTGAAAGTTTCTTTACATTTTTAAGCCTTGGATCCAGGTGACATGACCATGAACTCATGAAAAATTCGGGTCAAGGGGCAAGTGACGTGAACCTGCTGTCATGGAAAATCTGGCTGCAGGCCTGGTGACACCAGCCTTCCATTGTGAGCGTTTTGGCTGAAGGCAGGGTGATGGAAAAGACTTGCCAGAAGTGCACAAACTTATTGGGTGGTTTATTTTACCCATTTGAGGATTTAATATTATTCCATCGATGTACAAGTGTGGAATATAATGTCCACAATGCAACTGGAAGAGCACCGGCTCCATGGAGGAGCCATTTCCATGCTCAGTATTGTATTCCTGGGCACTGTGAGTGGTGATGCAGGTTGTATTACAGAAAATTGGAATACTACGAAAAAAAAAAAAAAAAAAAAAAAAAAAAAAGTATCAAAACTATTTTCCTTGCAATGAGTTGTAGACTACCTGCAACTTTTGAAACAATTTTTTTTGGAATGGAATCTTCCTTCGTAGTTTAATGCTGCTATGCTGCTGTTTCTGTTATATTTGACTCGATGAGTGGTGGAACTTGTATCCCCCAATGGCAAAGTTGATAAAATGTGTAAGTCAGCTTCCCACTGTATTTTGGGGAGGAATTAACATGATTTATACACAGGAAAACAGAAAGCACTAAAATAAATTTAAACAAGGCTTGCTGAAACTCTACAGGGGTGGAGCCGTGTTCCAACTATACAATTATGGTATACAATTCTGAGGTTAAATCCACGGTAACTGTTACCGAGACCCAACATCGACAACACTTGAAATGAAACATTTCTCAACAAATGGCGTTGTATGGTCTGTCATACCTCCAGTGGCAAAATGCATATGCGCAAAAAGTTTTTGTACAATATAAATAATTACCAAAACAAGTCAAAATTTAATAAAAGTAAAAGAATTCATTAAATACATGAATTTGCAAAAAAAAGAACACTGGTAATGTTTCTTACAAGTGCATAGTAATACAGGGGACTACTTGGTCGACCGCAGCAATGAATTACTTGTCACATCCTTGCATGAATTGGGACTTTGTCTCAGGGTGGTCCCATGCAGGGCCTATTTTCATCACTTCCTGGAAAATATGAGGCCACTGCAGATTTACCCCGTATTGCTTCCTACTCTTATTTTTTATGCTCTATAAGATGGCAGTGTCCATTTCTCTATCTCCGTGCATTGCTCTCAGTAACATGAACTAAAAGTACTGATAAACTCACGCAGTAGCGTCCGACATTTTAAAATTCCCACTCAATTCTTCATGCCCCTCTTGCCCATAACATGGTCCAGACACATCAATTTGCAGAGACTAAGAAATTTATCAGCAGCTGTAAATACTAAATATTATCATAGTATTACTCTTGTGTTGTTATAGCCTTTCATGAAAGTTATGCAGGCTTTATCTATGTATGAAATTAAGATATTACAATAATAATAAAATAAAACAGCATCATTGTTTGTTTACAAAAAGTGGGAAAGTCTAATAACTTTGCTATTTTTGAGTTGCGAAGGTGATACATAGAAGACAAGTTTCTCAGATTTAATCGCTCTGTCCCATGCATAGATTTTTTTTTTTTTTTTTTATATGGCTAGTTGAAACTTAATCTGTACAGAATAATGATATGGTCTAAAAAAATATTACCATCTGGATAATGCATATCAAATGGCAAATATGAACATTGGAAAAATGGCCAAAAAGCTAAAAATGTTAATGAGTAAAAAGAATAAATAACTTTGCAAATAGGAGTCATAGAGTTATAGTATTGTGAAAAATTACCAAAATGTCTCATATTTCCCAATGTACCTTTCAAATTGTGTGCCACATGTGATGTGCCAATTGGTGTGGAAGCTGCTGGAAAACTTTCCATACATGACAACCAGGATCACAGTAAAAAAGTGCATGGAGTGGTTACCCTGACAAATTCCAAATTCTTGTATGAAATGTATTCTTTTTGTTTTATTGGTTAATTTTCCGAATATGACAATCGGGTTTTCCCTGACAATGTTTGTACCATTAGATTTGTTCTAGTGTGATGAGAATGAATTTGATCTCCGTTGATTCTCCAGCCTACAATCTTGATGTGATTTGATTTAAGTCCCTATAGCCAGGGAGGGTATGAAGTAGATCAGGGAAATTATGGGGTAAAACCGGCTGAAATAAGAATAGAAACAAAAATATGTAAAACAAGCACAAAAAATACTTAAAATCGGATAACGAAACTATGGATATCGCCTCCATCTTTGAAAAATCTATGCACCGACATGCCAACTTTTGAAAAACTATGGGAACTAAACCCATCGTTCAGGGAAAAATCTACAGGATTCATTTTTTCACATAATCCAGATCCCCAATGGAAATCTTATTTTGCGTCTTAACCAATAACCCAACATAACATTAATCCTGTGAGATTTATACACCATGATCTATAGTCAGGGGGTTACATCCTCTGGACTCCCATGATATTAAATTCTCCTAGCCAGGGAGCTACGTCCCTTAGTCCCCCATGATAATATATATACACCTAGCCAGGGGGCTATGGCCAGTGGACACCTGTGGTATTATATTCGCCTAGCCAGTGAGCTATGCCCCCTGGATAAAACCATATACCTTTATATAGCAAAACACCAAATTCATATATTTAATGGATTCAATTACTTTTATTGTACTTCTTTTACGTGTTTTGGTAATTACTTACACTGTTCAGTACAATAACCTCCTGCCACCAGATTTGACAGGCCATGCAATGCCATTACGTTGAGAAACGCCAGTGAGAAATATTTCATTTCAAATGCTGCGTCAATTACGGGACATTTTTAAAGCCATATTGTGGATCTACAGGACAAACAGACATTAGTCTCTATCACAGCCTGATATTGAACCCATCAAGGCGCCAAATGCAAAAAAATCGATTAAAAATCAAGCAATTGTGACCATAGACGTAGCTAAGAAACTTTCCAAGTGTGTCGTTATTAAAGGTATGTGGTTTACCCTGGCCCCTGGCTAGGCATATATATTACAACTCCAGCCTCTGAATTTAGTCATAGTGATAAATCCCAGGTTAATTTTTTGTTTTTGGTTTTTTTTT
>NC_051391.1:27144095-27148503 GCF_015228065.2 Penaeus monodon | reverse complement strand
ATAACAGGTATGATGGTAGAAGATCTTACCGACTTTCTCGACGAGGTCGTGGAGTCTCGTGGAAAAGGGCCTAGTGCCACTATTCCCATTAGGGTGGCTCGGGTCTCGTGACCACCTTTGCGGGCATAGGTCAGGGCTAACTGGCCGCGTCTGAGTCGGAGGGGAGGTAATCCTAACTCCACCCAAGACGCTCGATCCGTGTGCACTTCAGGGATCCAAGACACAATCACGAAAAGAGGCATTCTGCACAGCTCCAAAAACTTGTTCTCGATGCCGAACCATACACGATTGACCCATAATCTATTAGACCAAATTTAGAGCTTTATATACCATTGCAAAGGACTGTCTATCAGCTCCCCATTTGTTACCAGAAATGCACTTAATAAATTTAGTGCTTTTGACATTTATTTTTTAACTGACAATGCGGTCTTTCCATTGAGTCTACTATCAAAAAAGTAGCCCAAGAAACTTAGCAAAATTTTGAAATGGGTATTGGGTGGTTTGTCTACCCCCTAGTGGAAGCCGGGTTGCTTCTCGGTACACAGAGGGCTCAAGTTATGTGTAGGACATTCCTTACCGCCAAACTTGCCTAGGCGAAGGACGGTAATTCCGATGCCCACCCCCCAAGCGGGAGTTCACGAGGAACTCCGGCAGGCTCAGGAAAGTCACATAAGAGGAAATATTTAGGAAAAGAAAAGTGCGCCCAAAGGACCCCCCAGACTACTGGGCCTCCCTACCCAGGGGTCAAAGCCCAACAAAGGCTACCCTGGTGTAGAAGAGAGTTGTGGGTTGAGGTGGGGTGCTGACTACGCCTATGTAGCCTCGTGTCACCTGCCAAAAACAAGCCCACTGAAGGTGCTGGCAAAGCACTATAAAGTGCGGAAATTTTCGGGTAATTACAGTTTTTTTTATCTTTATTTCGAATTGATTTAAAAACAGAAGAATAATTCTAGCGAGACGAGAGGCCCAGGCCCCAGGGTAGTCTTTGTGGCACAAGACTTTGTATTTATTGCTGCTGCGTTAAATGAGGTGTGTCCTCATCAAAATTTGAAACACGAGGTGATGCCAAATTTTTCAGAATGAGCAAGATTTTTTTTCAAGATATCAGATATGATACAGTACATGTACTGGGAGTAAGTTTTAGACTTTTTTTTCAAACCCTTTCCCGGAACCACTAAGCTTGTATTTGCTCGAGTTGAAACAAAACAAGCACACGCACTCGGGGTTTCAGATTTTGATGAGCGAAAAACCTTGTATAAATGCAGCAGCAAAAAATTAATAAGTCTTGTGCAACAAGAGCTACCCGGAGCCTGGGGCCCCTCGTTTCACTTGACATTGTTGCTTCTGGTTGTAAAGTAATTTGAAATAAAGTAAAACCTGTAATTACAGATCTTTTCGTACTTTAGTGCTTTGCCTGCAACCTTCAGTGCTCTTTTTTTGCAGGTGACACGAGGCTACAGTAGGCGTAGTCAGCACCCCCCCTCAGACCCCCAGCTCTCTTCTACCCCCAGGGTAGCCCTTTTGGGCTTTGACCCTGGGTAGGGAAGCCAGTAGTCTGGGGCGTCCTTTTGGCGCACTTTTTCTTTTCCTAAAATTTCCCCTTAATGTGACTTTCCTGGGGCCTGGGGAGTTCCTCATGAACTCCCGTATTCGCTTGAGGGGTGGGCATTGAATTACCGCCTTCACTAGGTAAGTTTGCGGTAAGGAAGTGTCCCCCACATAACTCGATCCCTCTGTGGTACTGGAGAAGAAACCCGGGTTTCCATTGGGGGGTTAGAGGACGGAAAACTGCCTAATCTCTTAGCTATTGCTGTTAGGTTGATACCAAAGTTAAAGAGTTTTTGATCCCTTCAGGACAACAATTTTAAGCCAAGGGGTCGGACCTGGTCCGAAAATCCAGGATGAAAAACCCGGTTACCCCTTTCTCCTCCTAAGGAGGAGGGGCGACTCATGGACCAACCTATGACGAATTCGACCCTGAACAACGGAACCCCACAAATGAAAAAAACGAGAAGCCCACTTTTCAAAACCCCAACTGAGAATGCGGGCTTCCGAATGTAAAATGTGAATGAAATCAACATTTGTTTGTAACGTTGAATCCCTTTTATCATCAAAAAGGTCCTTGATGGTCAAGTGGACAGCGATTTTGATTTTGTCAAAAATTGCGGATGGAAGCCTCCTTTTTAAAAGTACAATATAATCCCCAGATTAAGGATTTACTTAAGCTGACGAAAATTTCATGATCTTCGAGTTACAAGTAAATCCCTATTGCCCAAATACTTGTAAGGGGGCAATCTTTCACAGGATTTGAGGACGATGGAAGAAAGGAAATTCTCGCGAGCATGAAGGACCAAGACGTAGTGGACGTTCATTGTATGACCAAGAAGGATGGGAATGTGCGAACGAAAACTGGACTGTGTTTTTGACTTCTGCTTTAAATAAAATCCCAGAGTATGTCAACGTCGGTTATGAACGTGTTCAAGTAAGACCCTATGTCCAAAAGCCAATGAATTGTAATAGATGCCAAAAATTCGGACACAACCACATTAAGATGTATTGATAAAGACTCGAGTAAATATGTATGCCATAAATGTGCTGAAGCCCATGACACCATTACATGTACTAGCCAGATTTCCCAATGAGCTAACTGTGTAGGTCCCCATCAGTCAGGATCTGCTGAATGCAGCATCCTAAAAAAGGAGACTGAGACATTAGCATATTATGAGAAAGCATTAAGTTAACAGATAGCGTTAAGCATAGAGTTCCATGGTGGACACCAGATTGCCGTAGGGCGCTGTGCCGACGCAATAGGCCTACAGGCTTTTCAAAATAACATCACAAATGAGAACTTTTGCAATTACAAACAAGCAAGAGCTAGGGCTCGTAGAGTAATAAGCCCTGCAAAGAGCTTTTTGTCTCTACAATAAACAGCAATACCAAAGTATCAGAGGTTTGGTCCACTATCAATAAAATCAATAAGAAAAAAATCATCTTTCAAAATCAACATCATTCACGAGGGTAACAATTTAGATTCACCTAGAGACATTGCTAATGCACTCGCCAGGCAGTTCTCTCATACAAGCAGCTCAGACAACTACCATCCCGCATTCTTGACCATCAAGGAAGCAGCTGAGCTGCAACCTATTCACTTTGCCACAGGAGATGACTTTGATTACAATAAGATCTAACAACGGATGAGCTTGTCCGAACCCTAGAAGCCTGTAGAGGAACATCCCCAGGCCCCGATGAGATTCGATATGAGATGATAAAGCATCTTAATTATGATGCCATGATTAAGTTGCTAGAAATGTACAATGAAATTTGGAAAAGCCACACTTTTCCAAACTCATGGCACTTCGCCCATATCATTCCCATATTGAAAGGCGGGGGTAATCCCAGATTTGCCATCTCCTACCGCCCAATTGCGTTGACAAGTTGCTTATGCAAGGTCATGGAACGAATTGTTAACAGTAGGCTATTGCATATTTTAAATTCCAGTAATTTGCTAGTTGACGAGCAGTGCAGTTTCCGAAAGAGACGCCAAACTCTCAAACTAGTAAAGCTGGACAGTCATATTCAAGAGGCAATTGCCAAAAAAGATCATTTGATTTCAGTATTCTTATATACAGAAAAAGACTACGACAAAACACGGCGATATGGCCTACTCAGAAGGCCAATACGTGGAAACTTGCCTTGTTTTATTAAAAATTTCATTTCTGACAGGAATTTTGCTGTCAAATTATTTTCCGACAATGTCACTTCTTCGGACATTTTTGTCCAAGCTCCTCCTCGGGATCTTAAATATTCGCTGTACGCTGATGATTGTGCATTATGGCACTCCAGCAGTAATGCAGAATTCTCAGCAAATCGCATCCAATTGGCAGTGGATAAGATTCCTAACTGGGGCCTCCATTAGAAAGAGTATTGGGGTATTTTTTTCACATAGGAGAAAGCCAAACATCAGGCTAACTCTAGACAACCACCCAATACCCATTCAAAATTCTTGGGCTATTTTTTGATAGTAGACTCAGTTGGAAAGACCACATTGGTCAGTTAAAGAATAAATGTCAAAGAGCACTAAATTTATTAAAGTGCATTGCTGGTAATAAATGGGGAGCTGATAGACAGTCTTTGCTAAAGGTATATAGAGCCCTGATTAGGTCGAAAGTAGATTTCGTGTATGGTTCGGCATCGAGAACAAGTTTGAATGGTTTGGATGCTGTGTAGAATGCTTGTTTACGTGTGTGTGTTGGAGACCTAAAATGTACTCGGATCGAGCACCTTGAGGTGGAGTCAGGAGTACCACCCTTCCGACTCAGACGCGGCCAGTTGACACTGACCTATGCCGCAAAGGTGGCTCGAGACCCAAGCCACCCTAATGGCAATAGTGGCACTAGGCCCTTTTCCA
>NC_051391.1:27131595-27139095 GCF_015228065.2 Penaeus monodon | reverse complement strand
GCTATACCGTAAGTTATCTCTCGATTAGCGAAATTTATTGAGCCGATTGCTTTTCAGACTGTTGATTATTACATCCATGATTTCATGAAGGGGAACGTTAGTGAACAGTGACTCAACATCGAAACTTGCAGTGATGACGGATTTTTGAAGCTTAAGGGATGTTTTCTAATTTGCAAAGGTAATGTAATTTTCAATTGTGTGCTGATTGACGGTTAGGAGGGATATGATAGGAACCAGAAATTTTGCAGTGTTATAGTTAAAAGTACCAATCAAAGAAATAGTGGATCGTAGGGGAATGTTAGGTTTATACATTGGAGTGTCCATCAAGTAGACCAGGTCTGGAGCCAGAAGTTATACGAAAATGATGTTTTCATTAATAAATGGTTTAATGGTACGGCATAGTCTCTTTAGCTAGTCTTCCAATTATACCAGACGAGTTGGTACTTCCGTAATAATTCGCTTGTTTTTGTGTGGAACTGAGATTATTCGTAAACTTTTGTTTATAGTCACAATTATTTAAAATGGCAACACCCCGACCTTTGTCTAGTTTGGCAATTATTATTGTTTTGTCATTCGTAAGGTAGGCTTTGCTCATTGTGATTATCGCTTAATGATGATTGTTCACGGGTCAACGATAATTGTCAAACGATTGTCTGGAGCACTAATTCTTTGTTTTTGAAAGGGGCTGCTTTGCTCCGAGCGACTGCCACTAGAGTCGCTAATGATCATCGCTGGCTCCGAATAGTCGGGGGATGAATATAATCGTAATCGCAAACAATCGTTTGAACTGGAAGGAGTGTCTATGTTATCATGTCCCCCAAGTTTTCCGATGAACAGGATGAGATCCTTGTCGAGAATCAGTTTCTACAATCATTTTCTGAAATAATCTCTCTGCAGTCCTCAATTCAAATATCAAATGTTTTTTTAGCCCTTTTCCCCTGTACATATGGAAAAGAACGTCATGCTCAGCCTCTTCTACTAGAAGATATTTAATTAACAACCGCCTACTCAAAATTCTCAAAGCCATTTTCTCGCGACACTACCTTCAAGATTATTATATAGTATTTTAAATATATAATTGAAGGTGATTTTTGTCAGGTGCATACAGTAGTCTAAGCAGAGTGATAATACATCTTTCTTGTTCTTCAGTAAGTATTTTGACAGAGGAATGGAATAAAGTTTGTCCTTTTTCACTTTTTTACTTTTATTTTAAGAATATTCTGTTATGGCTGGGGTCTACTTTACACAGTTTAATACCTACATTATATTTGATTAATCTAGAAGTACAAAGGAAGTCTAGTAAGATAATGAGATAGTATATGTATGTTTGTGTGTGTTGTGTGTGTGTGTGTGTGTGGTGTGTTGTGTGTGTGTTGTGTGTGTGTGTGTGTGTGTGTGTGATATGTGTATATAGGCACGGGTCATCAAAACAAAAACAAACACGCTTTTTCGCGCACGCGCAGAACGCTGGTGGGCAAAAGAACACTGATGGCCGCTGAATCAGCTGTGAAAGGAAATCTCTTGATTCCGTCGCGAGAAAACATTATATCGAAAAGCTGATGTATTCGAAGGCTTACCAGTTCCGTTCGCTTTGTCAGATGGTTGGTCTGATAGCCCACATGGATATATAACTTTTGGCGATATATATGTTTATTTGATACATACACCTGGCAGCTATACAAAAGAGGAACTAAAAAAGCCTACAAGTCTCTCGAAGCCTACAGGTAAGTATTGACTTGTATTCAGTTAATGCAGCATGACTTGTGCTCTTTTTCAAAATAATCCTATTTCGAGATGCAATTATTATGGCACCATTTTTGGGTCCCTCTGTTAGGCCATGTCTTCTTGGTGAAAGATGACCAAAATTATTCAGCCAGCAATTATTAAACATTGATCTCAGAAGGTATGCTTGTGATTTCGCATTTCTTCTTATGCCATATTGTACCAAACAAGATTTCCATCTGGAAACAGAGGGTTTTATTGTGGGAGCAGCTCCAAAAAGGTTGTGAAACTGTTCTAAGTTTTTTTGACATCTGTTAAACTATGAAATGTATTAGTTAGCAAACACCAATAAAGCTTCTTTCATACTATAATGATGATATGAGTTTAAATTATATACTTGTATACTTCTTTCGGGGTCCTTCGGCAGAAGGCAAAAACTAAATTTCGACCCCTTTACTTGGCAATTAGCACATCCAATGGCTATACAACTATTAACCATCTTGAGTATTAACAGCCTAAAAAGTACACTGAACGTATCTACAAAATATTGATCAACTAGAAGGCGAAATCTGAACGAGAAGCTTGACAACACAGCGGACAACGTTGTTACTGCACAGCGAGAATAGTGAATGTTGTTTGCCCACCAGCGCCACCGACTGGTCACGTGACACAAAAAGTGACGTCACGCTGACCGTCCCTATATATATCTATCTATATATATATATATATATATATTATATATATATATATATATATGTGTGTGTGTGTGTGTGTGTGTGTGTGTGTACACACACACACACACACACACACACACACACACACACACACACACATATATATATATATATATATATATATATATATATATATAATATATACATATATTATAAATATATATCACAACCCACCCACACACGCATATGACTGCCACGATGATCTAGCGAACTCCGACTCTTATTGTCTAAGGAAGTTTCTTTATATATGTTTTCAAAGTCAGTTTAATTTTTAAGTCGTAAACTGGTAGAATTTAGATATTTAAACTTCAATTGTAGTAAATGTTTTAATTTACCATTTAATCAGCAAAAATATGTTTTTTTTATAATGTTTTGTAAAACCTACAGTAATATAATTACATATGTTTGTTGTGTAAAATAGTTTTTTTTTTTTTTTTTTTTTTTTTTTTTTTTTTTTTTTTTTTTTTTTTTTTTTTAAGGCTGCATAGTTTGATAAGTCGCGGAAAAATATCTTTCCAGAGTTATTATTTGCTGAATTTCAGTTAACGGAGCAAACTTCCAGAGGCGTTTTTCTCAACATTCAATTTTCGGACTCGGCCTTTTCGTTCTCGACCCTATATATATGTCTTTGTGTGCGTGTGTGTGTGGTGTGGTGTGTGTGTGTGTGTGTGTGTGTGTGTGTGTGTGTGTGTGTGTGTGTGTGGTGTGTGTGTGTGTGTGTGTGAATGTATACATATATATACACAGATATACACACACAGACACACACACACACGCACACACACACACACACACACACAACACACACACACACACACACACACACACACACACACACACACACACACACACACACGCGCACACACACACACACACACACACACACACACACACACATAATATATATGAATATAAATACACACACACACACACACATATAATATATATATAAATATAAATACACACACACATATGATATATATAAATATAAATACACACACACACACACACACACACATACATATGTGTGTGTGTGTGTGTGTTTATATTTATATATATGTTAATTTATTCATGTATATACATATATATAAATAATATATATATTTATAAAATAATGTATATATAAATGTAGGGTGAAGGGGCTAAATTCGCAGTGGAATGTACAAATGCGCTAAAATGCTAACGTGGCGCTCTCGCGCTTCGTGAGACCGCCACTTGAGCCAAGCTTTTTGGTGGGATGCCATTGATCAGCGGTAAGTTAATTTTGTTTATTTTTCACCGCTTCATTATATATATAATATATATATATATATATATATATATCTATATATATAATATATATATATATATTGTGTGTGTGTGTGTGTGTGTGTGGTGTGTGTGTGTGTGTGTGTGTGTGTGTGTGTATGTGTGTGTGTGTGTATAATATATATATATTATAAATATAATATATATACAATATATATATATATATATATATATATATGTCGACGATGTTTACATACTATTCTAGATTAACATTAAAAGAGTTCCTAGAGAATTTGGTGTTACTAAGACAAGACAAATAAAGACGATCTTCTTGTGTTAGGTTTACGAGTGTGGTGGACCGTACAGGCTTCAAATCTATCATAATAATTTTCAGTAGCAGTTGATTACGATAAGGCTCAAGGAAATGCTCAAGGCATATCACAAAGTAACCTGTCAGCACTCCAGTATAAATGCCCATTTGATGTTGCCGTATGGAATATGACCTATATGTTCTGGACCGTACGAAATGCACCCCTTTATTTTTTTTCATTTTTCAAGATAAAAAAAAAATATTTTGTCATAATGTGGGGTAATTGTTTTATATCCGAATTATTTCCACTTGTAGTACGATATATAACCCCTCTACCCTATATTTATTCAGTATATATATATATATATATATATATATATATATATATATATATGTGTGTGTGTGTGTGTGTGTGTGTGTGTGTGTGTGTGTGTGTGTGTGTGTGTGTGGTGTGTGTGTGTGTGGTGTGTGTGTGTGTGTGCAGTGATGGGTATCGATACATAGAATTGTCTAAGGCGATACTTGAAAATTGGCTAAAGCGATACCGATACATTGATTCTTCGAAGACAGGTAAAAGTGATATTGATACTAATAAATGTATTGCCGGTACATAATCGACGATACTTTAACGTAAGAAAATATCGATGTTTGATGCACTGTGAACAATAATTGCAGTAGGGGAGAATATTTTTAAAAATCATGCTGGTGATATTTTATGACTTCTACACCACAGTAACCAACAATTACATTTGCAACTGATTTATGCGTTCATGGCACTTAATACATGAATTGCCTCCGGGCTAGTACATTTGGTAACGTGTCGGCCTTCATCCGAGGGGTCGGCGTTTTCGCGCCCCGCCCGGGGCCCCGAGAAGTTGAAACTGTCGCCTGGAGGTTACTCCCTGGGCTGGGCACCAACGGGGGGAAAGGACTCGGTTCAGCCGAGTCAGCAGCAGCTGACGCACGTGAGCAAAATCAAGCAGGACTGTATGTCACACCAAGAATATCCATTGTATCAAATGGAAACCCAAACCAAAAAAAAAAAAAAAAAAAAAAAAAAAAAGAATTAGAGTACTGAAAAGCCGTTCTTATGACCACAGAAAAGAGGAGAAAGTCCCTGCCTCTTTTACACTTCTTAGCCACTGTCGACAGAGCAACGAAGAGAAAATGACATAAACATATTACACGTGCAAAATATATATCATATATATATATATATATATATTATATATTATATATATATATATTATACTATATATATACATATATAATATAATATATATTTTTTTTTTTTTTTTTTTTTTTTTTTTTTTTTTTTTTTTTTTTCACAAGACGCAAGATCCAGAGTGTCAAGAATCGGCGTTGGTTCCTGATGGACTTCTTGGCTGAGCAATTTTTGCCACTTCAGCTCCGCCCCAGTTAAAATCCGGCGAGCATCCGTTCCCAGATAGTGCTCGCCTTCCTTGTGGAGGCCATTAGGACCCTGCAACACCGACTCGACGAACTCCGGGATGAACTCGAGGGAGACACACCTTCCCCTTTGGGCTGGTCCTCCAATTACAACAGGAGGACAAAACCCAACGAGTCAAACATAAAGAGAAGTTTACATCGTATATGCAGAAAGAGCAGTTGGACAAAGCTGGACGAAGTGATCTCCTCAAAAACATTTCCTCCAAACACCTGACTCCCTTGAAAAGAAGCCCTCTCGCTGGGCCTCAAATTCAGCACGGGCAAGAAAAAGAAGGACCTAATGGACTACGTCATCTCGAACCCTTCTGGACCGATAGTGAGTTGACAAAGGGTTCGCCCAAGGGATCACTGCTTGCTGCATGGCTGATGCTCGTCGTGTCCCCAGGCGATCCCACGCAGATATATCTCCGCGCTGAAGGACCCCCGCGACGACGAGACCATCGTCATCACCCAGGCTGTAAAGGTGGTGGCATTGTTGTTAAGGTTAAAAGTGATTATTTACTCAAAATGAACAATTTACTTTCCGTTTTTCTGTTTACAGGAAAGTAACGAAAGGTAAAGGGGAAGATGGAGGCTGCCAGGTTCAAGAAAAAGCGAGGGATTTATTTTCTGCGTTCAGCCGAAGGTAAACGCCTACTTCACCTGCTGGAAGAGGCCCCCCGCAACCCGTCCATGAGAGGTCTCCGAAGGTACACAAGCCAGGCGTGCCGATGACCCCGATCACCTCTGGCATTGGCAGCGCCCCCATCTTTTTGGCCAAGTATTTGGCTAAACCCTCTCCGGCGCTATGGGGTCTCAGTGATTCCCACCTGAAGGATCCGGGGACCTCATCAGACGTCTCCAGAATTCTGGCTATAGAAATAAAAGCTTGCCATTTTTTGATGTTAAATCACTCTTTACCCAATGTACCCACAGACGGAGCAGTCCAGGCAGTCGAGAAGGTCACCAAGCTCCATGACAGACGCGAACTCCCCTCCCGGGAAAACACCACTTCGTTCTCCTAGTGTGTATGCGTGGACTTCGGCTACTTCGAATTTGCTGGGGATGAATACCAGCAGATTAGTGGTCTCGCCAGGGCTCCCCCTGAGTGCCGTCATGGCTTGCCTGTTCATGGAGACGCTGGAGAGGGATAACTACAGGGATATATCGGCAGACATTCAACATGGCTTCGCTACGTAGATGACGTCCTCGTCATTGTCCTAGGAGGTCGTGCTTGCAAATACACAAACGCGACTCAACTCCGTCAGGAGAAAATCCATTCGTGGAGGAGAAGGAGAATCAAAAAACTACCTTTCCTGGACACTCTGATCCATCGGGGTGACGACGGCCTACGTTTTCTGTATACAGAAAGCCTAAAATAAAGATGATTATATCCTTTACTACTCCGCCACAGCAACAAACGAAATCTGGTGTTGTGATTGGCTTCTTCCTCAGAGCACTGAGGATCTGCAGCCCTGAATTTCTCGAGGATGAGTTGCCTATATAATTAGTTCTTTCATGAAACAAAAGTATCCCAGAGGCTTCCTTTTTAACCTCAGAAAAAAGGGCGGAGAGCATACTTGAAAGAGCAGCCCCCGCACCCTCTTCTAATAATTTGTCTCATTTACCGTCATGTAACATTTCCCAGGCGATCAGCAGATACTCGGCAAAACAGTGAGAATCGCCAGCCACATCCGGGGAAAAGATAAGGACTTAATACGTGACAGAAAGCAGCCCGAAAGCAACCCTTTAGTGTTGTGCATCGCATACCCTGCAGGGGTTTTGCGATACAGCATACTTTGGGGAAACAGGCCGTGGTTCAGCACAGATCAGCGAACATCGAGCTGACTTTCCGTCACCAGAACTTGCGATGCCATGGTGTACATGTAGATGAAGCTGGACATCTGCCGAACGGGAAGGACGCAAAAATAGTCCATAAAGGGACTGAACAAACTAAAAAGAAAAATTATGGAAGCAGCATACATCGCGACAGAGAGTAATGTCAACACGGCATCGGGCAGGTTCAGATTACCAAGG
>NC_051391.1:27096595-27121595 GCF_015228065.2 Penaeus monodon | reverse complement strand
TGGTGATGCATTAAAATACCCCTTCATATGTTCAAGTTATCTATTCACACCCAGCTTTCACAAAGGCAAATCATGAAGTCAGATACATCCTTTTCTCCGGTTCGATGCCATCTCACTGTAAGATCCATGGAAGACACACAAAATACACGTTTGGTCTTTACACTGTTTATTTGTCGCCTCCCTCCCCCTTTACAGGCAAAGGGAAACGCAGGAATACAAAGTTTCGATAAAAACAAATATTTACAATGCAATTTGTTTTAAAAATAATATAAAACATACTACAGACGTAGTAAAAAGTAAAACTAATTTATAAAAATCACACAAAAAAATGAAAAGATAAAACGAGCTAAAAAATAATAATTATGGCAGAAGCATTTCACAACATAAAACTCGTGGCCAGTTCTCTAAGGTTATAAAAATAAACAAAAATATCACAGAACATATTGCTAGGTAAAAAATCTATGCTCGATAGCTAACAAAAGATGAAAATCTACCAAAACATTTGTAAATTAGGACTAAACAAACAAACAAACAAGCAAACCAAACTTCTGATGGCTTACTAAATAAAATGAGCAGATAAGAGAAAATTCAAAACTAAAATCATGCTTAGCAAATAAATTAAATTTAAAATCAAGTAAGAGCGTCACTCTGGAAAAGAATAACAATAACTTCTAAAAGGTCCGACAAATACAAATTACAAAGGAGACATTAACACTGCAACAAAAATTAAACAATTACTTTAAAATGGACAATATTTTGAATAAATGTCAATCTAATAGCCAGAGTGAACATTCAGAAAGTGCATAAAATATGGGGAGTGACAGCTGTTCCGTATGTCGTATGTCCTCCAGGATCTTCATACCTTTCCATGACCAGGATTTGGGGCAGGATGTAGGTTAAGGAAGGAATAGCCCGAGGTAAAAGGAACAGGAACAAGGCTTAGGGCAGAGGAAAAGGAGTGGAAGGAATGGGGAAAAAAACATCACTGGATAGGCATGGAGTCTTAGATCCTAGGTAGTTCTGAGAAGAAATCTTGGAGTATAAGGCAAATATACAGAATAGGAAAGTAAGAAAACAGTATAGGATAAGCGAATAGGGGAAAAGAAGGTTTGTAGGAGAGGGAAAGGAAGAGACACAGAAGCTAGGAGAGGGAAAGGAAGAGACACAGAAGCTAGGAGAGGGAAAGGAAGAGCTGACACTAGCCGAGCCAGATGTATGAAGGCCCAGGCGAAGCCAGAACTTCGCAAATCTCAAACGAACGACGAAGACAGAGGAGGGAGAGACACGTCAGACAGACCAAGGCACACAGCGGCTGTTGTGGGCGGACCCTGTCTCAGTAATTGTATGTGCTCACAATTCCGTAAGTAATGTACCAATGTGGCGTTCAGCTCGCCACAGTACATGCAACACCTGTCTTCATGGTCAATTGTCTCTATGATCGGCCAATAGTAACCTATTCAGATTCTGTGAAGAATGACTTCGTTACCTCTATTGACTGCTTCAGAGAGTACCAATGGCTCATAGCCTGTGGTGTCTGAGTACCATCTGGCCGAGGGAGAGGATATCGTTTTCTCTCTGTAAAGCTGCAGGAGGAAGGCACGAGCTGTGGCATTACACTTCTGCAGCCTCCGGGCTAGTACAGTGGTAACGTGTCGGCCTCTCATCCAAGGGGTCGGCAGTTTGTGCCCCGCCCAGGCGTGAGAAGTTGCAACTGTCGCCTGGAGGTTACTGCTGTGGCTGGGCACCACGGCGGGTAAGGACTAGGTTCAGCCGAGTCAGCACCAGCTGACACATGTGAGCGAGTCGGCAGTAGTCGACACAGGCCGGGCTCCCCTCATGGCATAGCCCGGGTGAGGCTAAGCTTCGCATATCGGACTTATCCTTATTACACTTCTGCCTTAAGATTTTTCGGCTCAGTTTTATGATCATGGGATTTGGGGGCATATTCCTGCCAATGTCAGCAAGTCTGTCAGCAAGCTCATTCCCTCTGATGCCTATGTGGCTAGGAACCTAGTTTATGATTATTCTTCTACCCTGAGCAAGAATCCTCTGAGCTATGGTGAGGACAGTGGTCATAAGGTAGATGTTGTCTTTGGGTGAGCTTTGCTGTAGACAGTCAGTAGCTGCCCTGGAGTCTATGTCTGATCATGAGTCCTTCCCTCAGGGATGCGTGGGCTAGGGCTCCTATGATCGCAACTGCCTCTGCCTGTAGCAAGGAGGTATTGTCTGTTACCATCAAGAATTGTGTGGCATCCCTTGCTGCAAAGCCGGCACCTGCAGTGTGGTTTAAGGGATCGACTGATCCATCCGTGAAGTAGGTTCTATTACCCAGAAGAGTGATGGCTGCAATGACCCTCTCAGCTTCTGCTTTTAGACTGGGCATGGTGTATTGATTCTTTCTCCTTAACAAGTTCAGGGATGCGTGGGCTAGGGCTCCTATGATCGCAACTGCCTCTGCCTGTAGCAAGGAGGTATTGTCTGTTACCATCAAGAATTGTGTGGCATCCCTTGCTGCAAAGCCGGCACCTGCAGTGTGGTTTAAGGGATCGACTGATCCATCCGTGAAGTAGGTTCTATTACCCAGAAGAGTGATGGCTGCAATGACCCTCTCAGCTTCTGCTTTTAGACTGGGCATGGTGTATTGATTCTTTCTCCTTAACAAGTTCATAAAAGAAAACTCGATCAAGGTTTGTGCCTATGGCGGGGCTTCAATAAAGTCAGGGTGGGGGGAGTCCATGTCCTTGGCAAGTAGTTGCTCTTTGAGCTGATAGTGTATTAACACCCTGGCTGTGTGAGACAGCCAGGAGTTGTTTGCAAACAGCTTGTGGTCTTTCACTGGGCGTCTGAGTATTTTTTGTCTCATGTTTTTGTTTCTGGGAGCTTGGATGACCTTTGAAAGGAACTGAGCTGCCATTAGATCAATTTGTGAGTCCAGGGGAAGAAGGTTTGCCTCCATGAGGAGGATGAGGGCCTTTGTCCACCTTGGGGCACCCAAAACGATCCTGGCAGCTTCATTTTGAACTGTCTCCAATTTTTCTCTTAATCTTGGCTTTGTGGCAATCAGGGAGACAGAAGTATAATCCACAATGGGACAGATGGCATGTACATAGAATGATCTTAGTACTCTATGGCTAGCTCCTATGTGTCTCCCAGAAATGCTTTCATGATAGACAGTCTTGCTTTGCCTCGGTCAACCAAGTAGAGGCCCTCCTTTTTAAAGGAGAAGGTCCAGTCAATCATTACCCCAAGGTATTGGAAGACCTGGACCCATTCTATGTTCATTCACTTGATTCTCAGACTTGTGCCTTGAAATTTAGTCTAGAGCCTGGCTTTGGATCGGCTTCAGAGATCTTCAGTCTTTCCCTACAGCACCCCCCACAGAAAAAGGTCCAGACACGCGGGTTTTTTTATTTTTGGCATGGGGTTCCAGTGGAATGATTGCAAGGTATTGCATAGGGGATACCTTGCACCCCATCCCCCCCCCTATATATAATATTATTATAATATATTTATAAAATAAAATTATATATAATTAATTTTTATATATGATATTATATGATATATATATATAATATAATATTTTAATATATAATATATAATTAATTTTGTGGGGTGTGTGTGGTGGGGGTGTGTGGTGGGGGTACACACACACATATATATATACAGTTGTATTTGGTTTGGATGAAAGGATTTAGGGTTTAAAAAAAAGGGGGCTGAATGAGGACCCCCCCCGAGGTTTCCCATTTTTAGTACATGTGCGTGATAGGTGCCCTTGGAAAAATCTAAAATTTTTTGGCTGTTCTGGTCCTAAAATAGTCACCTATTAACCCAGGAGCCTTCCCTTTTTTCCCCTTCGGGGATCGGGCTTTCCTGAATAGCAAGGAGACTTGCTAATTCAAAAGCCTTCTCCGGGTCTGGGAATACTACCACAGAAGTGAAGCTGATTGGGCTTAAGAGCGGGCTATTTTTTGGGTACTGTGCTCATGCCCCTTGGGGAACCAGGGAGGTGTTATTTTGGGGGGGTTTCCATTTTCCTTGGGAGTCTGTTTAGTCCCATTCTCCGCCGTCTTGCCCAAAAACAAGAGAGAAGGTGCCGTACTTCCCCTAGGTTTTAGTTTTGGGATGGGAACTATGATAGCCCCCTTTCCAGCTCTGGGGGTGGGTGGAATTTTCCCAGTATTTTGCATGGCAGGAAGCAAGCTCACCCCCCATCCTAGGTAGGTAGGAAATAAAAGGGGGGTACAAATCCCCCATCAAACCCAGGGCTGTGCAAGAACTTTTTTTGTGGGTTTTTATCTTAATTCCCCCCTCAGAAAGAAGAGGGAAACATTAGTTATCAGGTTGGGGGATATGATATCTGCCTGGTGTGGGATTTTTTTGGTTTGCCCCCTTTAGTTCGATGGCAACTATTGCTGCTTGTTCTCGCGAGAAACTCCTGCATAAAAGTTGTTTTCTTTTAAAGGGTCATGGGGGGGTGCCCCCTCGGGGTTTGAGGGGCTATTAGCTCCCTGCCCCCGTTCCCAACACTCTGTAAGGGTGGTTTCGGGGGCCCCAAAGGACTCACACAGTTCCCACCCCTTTTTTTCCCTGCCTGACCTTATGGCAGTTTACTTGGCATCCCCGACTGTTTTTCCCTTAGGAGGGTGGGTTTTTTCCGGGGGTTCTTTCCCCTTCCGAAATTTTTTTTTTTTCCCAGTTCACTCTGTGTTGTTTTTCTTAAATTCACATTAAAGTCCCCGGCGTTTTTTTTAAAACTCTGTGACCATGGCTAATTTTTTAGATACATCTGTGACCCCCCTTGATTTAGGGTCTGCCCCCGGCTTCAGATCCACTTTTTTCACTCTTAGGGGTTCTGCTTCAAGACATTGGGGCAAAAGGCATTCCCTGAAAGGTTGGCCCCCTTGGCCTTTTGTTTTCCATCTTGGATTTGCGTGGAAATTTGGGCTGGGCCAGCATTCATGAGGGCAAAAAACATCCCCATAAGGGCCCTTTTTGGGACAGTCCTTGCACACCATTAATTTCTCCCCAAAAATCACAGTGGCCAAGGTGAGTCTGGGACCCCTCTTTTTGACAGTTTTTTTGGCCTTTTTGGCGTTTGAGAGAGTGACCTCGGGGAAAATTTTCCCCCCCCCCCAACCCTTTTTTGGCATGTATGGCCGCCTCACCCCGGTGCCCTGCAGGGAGCCGGGAGGGGGTGGTGTGTATTGAAATCCCCCCCCTATGATCGGTCTTGTGCTGCAGACACAGAACTGGCTGATGTCAACCCCTACAGCCTGGCTTTGCTGTACACATTTTTCAGCTTGAGGGCCCCCAGCAAGGGGGAATCTAAACGGCAAGAGATTAACATCGTCTCCACATTGCGGTGCATCCGGTTTTTTTGCAGATCAAGGATTGCTGCTCTGCCAGGGGACCAAAACTTGTTTTGCCAGCTTTTTTGGCCATAAAAACATGATAGCCTGAGAAGGAACGTCCCCTTTATTATGTCTCCTGGAGCAGACAATGTCCAAGTTTTTCCTTGATCAACCACTATTGCATGAAGGATGAAAAATTTTTTTGTATGGAAAACCATAATGTACCATTTTTGTATTACTTAGATGTGTGTCATGTTTTTTTTATGGTGGTTACATCAGAGACGGGTCTTTATAAAATTTGGCTTCAAGTATTTTGTCAGAGTCTGACAAATCCATTGTGAAATCCCCCGCTGGTTTTGGGGATTCTTCATCATTTTTTTTTGGGCTATTTGTCAGGGTAACCAGGGTCCACTGGAGGTGGGAGCCTCTGGTACTCTGACTTTTATGAGTTTAGCTTTTCTGATTTTTTAGGCTTTCTCCCCCGGGTATCTTTGCTCTTTGCTGACTTTACCTGAGTAGGTAGCTTGGTTTGTGGACTTGCTGCCACAGATTCACCTTTTTTTCTGGCTCTGGCCCCCGTCAGGGGGGTAGGGCCCAGGGTTTGGGTGGGGGGGGTACTCGTCCCGGGGTGGGGGGGGGGGCTGCTTTTTCTCTGTTTTACTTTCTCCCTTTCAGGACTGCAACGTCTGGGTTTTGCCCTCATGGGGGCCCGTGACTTTCCTTCTCCACCTCCTCACTCAACCCACCCCAAACGGTTGCTACTGCAGTGACTACAGCATCGCGGGGGTCTATCTTCCCCTTCAAAAAAGAAGATTTTAGGCCCTTTTTTGGGGAGGCTCTAGTAGTGTTCTTTTTAATCTTTTATTCCTTGGTTCTTTTTTTTGCATTTTTGAAAAAAGGGTCAGAAATCCTTTTTTTAAATTTGGAGATATCTGGTGTTTTGGGTGGGACGGGCTCCTTCCTCTTTGTAGTCGGGGGAAGTCTTTTTTTCCTTTTTTTTCTTCCCCATCAGGATGCCTGGGGGGGGCAGGAACAAAGTTGGTAGCTTTTTAGCAAACTCTTTTTCCCCCGAGGGCCACCTCTTTTCCCCGGCAGAGCAAGCCGGGAAAGGGGTTTTGGCACAGTTGTGTGGGTTTAGGTAACCCCTATAGTTTAAATTATTCTTTATTTGGAACTCAAATGGTGTTCAGTGGTTCATAGACAAAATGGGGGTGTTTGATTCCCCGACTCCCCGGCTTAAAAAGGCCCCAAAAACGTGTTCACTCCGGTCAGGTTCGAAAGGCTTTGGTTGTTGGCGGGGGGCCCCAATCCCCCAACGTCGTGACGCTCTACCATGTTGGAAGTCATCGCGAGGGGGTCACCCTGCACTCTACCTTCCAGTGTAGTGGTCCCCAAAAAAAGAACCTTTTTAAACTTTTTCCCTTGTTTTCCCGGGGGTGGCGCAGGGTTTCACCGGGCCCCCCCCTTTGTGGTGAATGATGGTCTTTAAAAACCACCCTGCTTGACGACGGGGGAAAAGGGCCCTTGTAGGGCGGGCAAGGAGTGGCTTTGTGGTTTGCCCCGACGAAGAGGGGGGTGACAGTCTTGAAGGGGATGGTAAGTAATGCCCCCCGCTGCTGTAAAATCAAGTGGGGGCAGGAGCAAGCGGGCCATGCGTCGTGAAGCTTTTTTTTTCCCCGAAAAACCCCCAGGGGCCCCGTTCCCGCGGTAACTATGAAGTCCGAGGGGGGGGCATGGTGGTTCTGTAAACACCCCGGCAGGGGTGCACTGAAATCCTACTTGAAGGTGGGGGATAAGCTGTGGGAAGGGGCCTCCTCAATTGGGGGTAGGGGCCTCTACCTGCTGTTTTTGGCACTGGGATGGGATGCTTGGCTGGATGCGCTTCAAGCCAAAAAAATCATCACGCCTCCCCCCCAGCTCGGATCGAAACGAGAACCACATCGGTCGTGCCCCCGTCACGGAGTGCCATAGCGAGAGAAACCCGTTCTGATGAGGTCTTGGCAAAGGTGGCGGGAGTGATATTCTGGATGGGGGTGGGTCATGCCACCAGGGGAATCAGTTAATCATCGTCAGGAAGGGTTTTTAACCCCGGGTCGGCTGAGAGAGGACCAAACCCCATTAGGTGTACATTTTTTTTAAGCGGCCCTCTGGTACCAGGGAATACCTGCAGGGAGACATGAACCTTACTGCGCTGGCATCAATGCAGGTGTGGCTCCACTCCGGGGACGTTTTCTTTTGATCCAACCCCACACACTTTGCTGCAGATGAGATCCCGGGTTTTTTGCCAAATTCCCGATGAGCATGGCAAGCCTCAAAAAAAGCCTCGGTGGGTAAGGGGGGGATGAAAAGGACGAGGTAAACCCCAAGCGAGGGCCCCCCCCCCCAAAGAGGTGGTGCCCTGTGAGTTTTGAAGCGCCCTTTTTCCCAGCTGAAGAGAGGTACTTCGTCAGTTACCCCTGCTGGGGAAGTGTTTCCATTTTTTTGCGTTCCCTTGCGAAAAGAGGGTAGTCGTGGGGTTGTTGCTGGCACTTACCAGGCTTTTGATCTCTGGAAGGGTGTCCATGACCTGGTTTTTTGGTGCCTGGGATGTCCCCGATGTCGTTGGTGAACGGGCCTAAAAATCCAGGTGTTTTTTCTTCACGGGGGGACCGACGGCGGCTTTTGTTGTGGGGCTTGAAATCCATCAAGGAGGGGAAGTCTTTGCCTCAAAAGAAAAGAAAGCCAGAGGCCCCAAACCATTTCTGGATCTTGCTGCAAAATGGTCCCATGGCATTTTTCCAAAGCATCAACGGCTATATTGAGCCTTCCCCCTGTTACGGGTGGTTGAGGAGGGTCGCCAAGGCTAAGGCAATTTTGCCGATTTTTTCTAAGTTTGGTCCCCTCAGGGGTCCAGTAATTTCTCTGCCATTCCTGACCTGGAGGGATGAGGTTTTTTTGTAGGGGAGCCGTAGGATGCCACCTGGGGAATGAAACCTCCTAAGAAATTTTTTATCATACCGGGTACTTCCGAACGTCTCTTGGTTTTGATCTAGGGAACTGCCTGATGCGGCCGCCCTTTTTTCCTGCCTGGGGTATGCCATCCAGGGGAAATTGTTGACCTAAAAAAGTAAAAGGGGGGGGGGAAAATGACTCCGCTTTCTGCAGCAGCCCCCCAAAAGGGGGTTGTGGGGGGCTTTTTGTGCTTCTCCAAAAACTGTTTTTTTTAATGATGATAGTCATTTGTTAGACAAAAAAAACCCCTGTATGCACAGGTAACATATCCATGAAACCTTTGGGAAAAAGGCCCCGGGGCGGTTTTGAGGCTAAAAACAGCATTTTCATAGAAGTTTGTATGGGGCCGAAGGGGAGGGTTACAGCTGTCTGGGGATGCCCCCCCCCCTGGGTGATGGAATCTGCGGTAGTTTGACGGGTTTAATTTTCGAGAAAATTGGGGCACTCTGGAGTTGGTTTTTGGGGGGAAGGAGTGGGGGTGCGGGAGGGGGGAAGCAATCCAGCATGGTAATTGTGCTGGATGGTGAATTCACCCAAGGGCCCAAACGCCGTCAACGAGGTTTTAAAAGTTTCCGAACTCCTCTGTGCTCAAAACTCTACCTTGGCGATGCCAAAAACTGCTGGTGCAAGGGGCCTGCCCAAAAAGGAGTAGTGGGGGTCCATCATGACGATTGGTGCGTGACTGTCTCGTTGCAATTGATGATTTTTGTCTCACTGGGAAGTTACAAACAAGCTTATGGCGATTGGTTGGGTAGCACTGTGTAGATGCGAGGGTGTGTCAAGGGCCAAAAAGGCAAAAGGGGCGGCCCCTGACTGGTGTCAAGAGACCCCCCCTTAAGTCCGCTGTGAATCCATGTTGTTTCAAGTCTGTTTCCGAGGATTGGTTTTCTGTAAATCAGCGAAAAAAAAAAACCCACATCAGCTTCGAGTGAGGGGTGCCGCTGAAAAGGAAAGTCAATGGAAGTCACTGTCTACGTTGATGGGTGGCATCGGCGCCTCCAAAAATGAAGATGCCTGTCTTTGTGGGGCGGGGATAAGTCTCACTTTTTGCTTCTGTATCTACATGAAACCCCTAGGTGGGAGTTGTCACTGACATAGACAGACGTCGTCTAGGACCCGAAGTCGGGTTATTTGTCTCCGCATGCCCCTTTCCCGCCCCGGAAAAAAGGGGGGTCACACTGGGCGCGCCTGGTTTTCCGAATCTAGAATGATAAAAACAAAAGCTACCTGGAGTCAGGGACGGGGGCGGGGGCTGAGCTTTGACGGGCTGAGGCGCTAGTCAAGTCCGCGGTCACGGTTTTTGGGACGAGGGAAGCGGGGACTGCGGTGGCGGAACCGGGCATGGTCCGTCAAACGGCGGTTGTGGGGTTTGGCGACCCTGCCCCACGGGACCCGGGTTTTAAAAATGGGGATGTAAACCATTGAAAAAATTGGGTGGTGTTCTATGTCCAGGATTTCTCGGAGTATCTAGAGGGAGTAAAGGCCCCCTTGGGACTATGAAAAGGGTGGGCAATGCATTTTTGTGGGGGAGGGCACCGCTCGCGCAGTGTTTTTTATAGGGTTTGTTATGGTCTCTGAAAAGTACTCAGGTGAGAGATTTTTTCACCTATCCGATATTTTGTGAATGCAGAGGTGCGTTGCGTAGAAGGAACTCCTGTTTTTTCCCCTGCAGGAACCTTCAGGAAAAACAAGCAAAAAGGTGAGATGGGATGGGTTTAGGGGGGCCCCGACAGCTCATGGCTAAAACTGGACCTTGCGTTTTCCCCGTCCACCCTTGGGTTTTCTCCCCGCGATGCTAATTGCTTTTCAATTAGCTTCGTGCCCTCTACCTTTCTTTTTTCCTTTACATTTTTTTCGGGGATTAGGTAACTTTGTCGCACCCTTTTGGAGAACTGGAAACCCCCTCTTCGGGCGCGTGCTCGGACGTGGGCAACCTTTTACCTCCTGCAGGGGGAGGGGTGTCTGGGGGGCCTTTGTGCATAGTTTTTTGCCATTCTTTTTTGCTAGGGCTGGTAGGGGGAGACCATCTATGACGGGCCCCCTCTAGTTTTTCCCCCAGGAATAATGGGGGGTTAGACCCCCTCACTTTGTCGGGCCCTCACCCGGGTTTTTTTGTTTAAATAGTGCTGCTAGACGAACATTTCCCCCTCCCTCCCCCCCCATGGGAAAAACCACTGAAAAGTAAGCTTCTCCCCCTTAATGTGGTGAATAGCTTTGGTTGGCTTTTTTTTCAGAGGGATGACGGAACTTCCTTTGGAACAGTGCAGGCCCCCTCTTTTCCCCCTCACTGAGGGGAAATAGCCTTTGGGTGGCTTTTTCAGGGGGAAAGAAGGAATCACTTTAAAAAAAGGAAAACAAAATTTCCCTCCTGCCTCACTGAGGGGGAAAAAAACCTTTGGGTGGTTTTTCGAGGGATAAAGGGAACTTCCTGGAAAAAGTGCAACGCTCCCTTTCCCACATGAGGTTGAAACAGCCTTTGGGGGTGGCTTTTTTTTCAGAGGAAAAAAGGTTACTTTGAAAAAGGTAACAGGCCTAAAACTCCCCTCATGAGGGGGGGAAGGGGACCTCTCCTTCCCCACTGAGATGAAAAAAACCTTTGGGGGGGTTTTTTTCAGAGTAAAAAAGAACCGCCGGGAAAAAAAAGTCAAGAGCTCTTTTTCCCCACTAAGGTAAAAACACCCTTTGGGGTGGCGTTTCAGAGGAAAAAAAGGGATTCCCTTTTTAAAGGTACAGGACCTTCCCCTCATGAGGTAAAACAACCTTTGGGTGGTTGTTTTGGTCAGAAGTGAAGAGGAACCCACCCTAAAATGAAGAGCTTCATCCCTTTCATTGAGGTTTCCCAAACAACCTTGGGGGGACCCCCTTCAGGGGTAAACAAAAGGTTCCTCAAGGGAGCCCTGGGGGTAGGTGGAAGGGCAATCCCCTTGGCTCCCCAGGTTTACACACAGGGTTTTGCCGTGAATGTTTACGCCCTGCGGCTAGCAGGGGGGGCAAAGGGTTAAGCAGTCATGCGCCATTGCACCACATAGTCCCCATGAGTGCCACTACAATGGCTATTGGCTGCGTATATCCTCTCATCAACCCCTGTAGCTGTTAGATACTGGCTCTAACACTCAGTTTCCCCCTTGTTGGGACTCGTGGGGGGTGGGGGCGTGAAGAGGATGAAAGTCCTCAAATGTTGACGACTCATGCAAGACCCATATCCCCGTGCTGCCACCTTGAAGCCATATGTGCCTCCTGGGGGGCAAAAGAAAACCCCGTGCCAGGATGATTCTGCCCACGCCTGCTGCCAAGATGGACAAGACAGAAAAAAACCATCCCAAAAAACAATATGTTGTCCATCAGATTGTCAACAGATGGACCTCGTGCTGGCTTCTCCGGCCTGCACCCAAGCCAGGGAGGTCTCTGAGTTCCCCTCAGACGACCCCCCCCTGAACTGAGTTGGGAGCACAAGCTTTAAACCCGCCGAATCAGCTGCTACCCCAACTAGGGAAGCCCCAAAGCCGAAAGGGCGGGCCGAAACGTCCTAAGTTGGGGGACAGACTCTAAGGAGAGTCTGGCCCCAAGCGCTTCCCCCAATTTCAAAGTGCAGCTAAACCCGAAGGCTTCGACAATGCCTACCCCAAATGTTCAGGGCATTGGAAAATGCAACTAAAAATTGGCTGTTGATCCGGTTGCCAGAGATTCAGGGATAATCATCATGCCCAAAGATCAAGCTACCTTCGGTTCCTGCAGGAAACGAAGGAACTGAAAAATGGGAGGAAAAATGAGTCTCTCACCACTGAATCCTGAGGGTAAGAGTCAAGAATGGTGTTTTCTTGGCTTCTCAGTCTCATATGATGTGGAGGTGATCACATCACACCCCTCAATCATGGAGGCCTTCCCGAATGTTGAAAGGGAAGATCCAACCAGGAAGTCCTGGTGACCCCTGAAAAGGTGCCCCAGCCACTACCCTTCATCTGGGTAATAGAGCACCTCAACCTCAGAACTATGTGGCCTGATCCTACTTCGGTGTTTCAGTTTGCCAAAAATATGGTCCCACCAGGCTAGCTGCACGGGCAAGCCTATATGTGGGGGTCTGTAGTAAGGCACACAAAACACCGAGGTGTGCCTCAAGCATACAAAGAAAAAAAGAGGGACAAAAGAAACCAAATATCCCAACTGTTCCCAGAGGCATCACGCCTGGACCCTGGCTTGCCTGGCAGGAAAGAGACGCCCCCCACGACAAGAGGTTGCCAAAAAGCGACCAGACTTGTTCTTTCCCCAGACCATAGGTGCCTGGGGGAGCAAGAACAAAGTTGAAAAGGCCCTCCCTGACCTCCTAAGAGGAAGGAAGCCCCCCCCGCCGACACCGGAATCTCCAACAAAAAGAATTTCGACATGAAAAAAAGTGCAGAAGAACCACAGGAATAAAGGGTTCAAAGAGCACTACAAAAAACCTCCCAGAGATGAAAATCTCCTTTTTGATGAGGAAGGGTATGACCTCAACTGTACAATGTTGTTACAGCCAGCCAGGGGTGTAGGAGCTTAGACATCAGCCAGGTCTGTCTCTGCAGCACATGACCGAGTTGATCAAAGGGGGAGACTTCAATGCAACCCCCACCCCAATCCTGGCTCCCCCCGCTTGGCCACCGGAATGCGGCGGCTATCACATAGCCAACTGCTTTTGAGACATTCCCCGAGGATCCGCTCTCACATCAATACCCAAAAGCCCCAACGCATGTCAGAGGAAGGTCCCCCCCCTAGACCTCACCTTGGCCACTGCGACCCTTGGGAGAGGATTGGCTGTTTGTGTCGATGAGAACATGTCCACAAAGTGAAAAATAAACGGCAAATATAACTACCCTCATGGATGCTAGCCCAACAAAATGCCCAACCCCCAATCCAAGAATGGAAAAAAACCCCAAAGGGCCAACTGTTTTTTTAGAAAGCCCTTGGGGCCCCCTGTCTGAGATGCAATGAACCCCCACAAAGTGAAAAAAGTGGAAGGCTTAATCCAGACTTGTAAGTGTGTCCATTAAATCATAGCAGCCTCCACTGAGCATACCTAAAAACTCGGCCTGTGTCCAGGAGTCACAAAGATGCCTGTACTTTTAATGACGAGATTAGACGAGGTAATCCAGGAGTAATTAGTGCTAAAAATCAATTTTCTGAAGGCAAAGACCACTGGAAACCTAGCCCTCCTACGGGGAGGATGTGCAGGGATGCCAAGGAAACTGCCAACAGAGTCAGGCAGGAAAAGTGGCTGGAATGGTGGGAGTCCTTCGACCCACCAAAAACCACACTCTCAGAGCAATGGCAATGGGTTCAGGCAAGCTACCAGCCGGTCAGCCCAAGGGCACGCACCATGACCCTCAGTCAGAGGTGAACGGACTGTCGCGGGGACGAGTTCTCTGCGGACAACGCAGAACAGAGAAAATGAAAGGGCAGGCCGAGACCCGATAATTTAGATGTTATCCTTGTTCTCTGAGGGAGACTAAGGAAATGCCTATAAAATCCAGTTCTAAAACAGAGCCCCGGCAGGCTCTGCTGGGATTCTGTACCCCCATCATTTTCCCACCTAGGATAGCAGGTGAGCTTGCACTCTTGCAAATTCAACAAGTCCTAGGAGAACCATCCACTCAGTCAAGCCTTATTTAACACCATTAATGTCCTGCATCCTCATCATAACCTTCCAGTGGGTGCAAGATCATTCCTATGCTATCATCTCCACTCGACCATTACTGCCTAAAGTAAATACCAGCATGTCTGGACCTGTTGTCTGAGGTTGTTGGAAGGCTAAAGAATTCTCTGCAGCCAAATCTATAAAGCCATGGATCTGAGAAAAAGTTCAAGGCCAAGTTCTGAAAATCCAGGGAATGGACTTGGAGTGGGTTCAGGACTACCTCTACCTTGGGCTAAGGATAGACCGGACGCTCTCCTTCCAGAAGGAGGTCCAGTACCTGGATTGACACCAAACCAAAACAAGGGACTGTCTGTCATGAGAGCAAGAAGTGGTGAGACACATAGGAGCCAGACACAAAGTACAAGACATTCTATGTACACTGTGGACTAGACCTCAGCCGCTCCAATGGCAGAACAAGAGAGAAAACACCAAAGCCAAATTGGAGACAGTCCAAAATGAAGCTGCCCAGGATCCATTATGGGTTGCCCCAAGGTGAACGAAGCGTCCTCACCCTCCTCTTGGAGGCAAACCTCTCTCCCTTTTGACTCACGAATTGATCTAATGGCGGCACAATTCCTGTCAAAGGTCATCCAGGTTCCCAGGAACACACGTTAAAGACAGAAAATAGTCAGGACGCCTAGAAACAAGACAACAAAGCCTCTTTGCAAACAACTCCTGCTGTGCATACATCAGGGTGTTAAGTACTGCCGATCAGCTCAGAGAGAAGACAGCTTCTTGCTAAGGGGCATTGGACCCCCCCACCTTAAACTTTGTCGAAGCCCCGCCGTGGGCACAAACCTCGAGTTTTCCATCATGAGCCTGTCAATGAAAAATGGAGTCAGTACGCCACGCATAGGTCTAAAGGCAGAAGAACAGAGGGTCATTGCAGGCCGCCCATCATCCTCACCGGGTGGTATAGAGATCCATCTTCACGGGGATGGATCTCAGTCGATCCCTGAGCCAACTGCAGGCGCGGGTTTTGCAGCAAGGGAGTGCCCACAAAATGTCATGAAAGTGTAACAGACAACGCCTCCTCGGTACAGGCGCGAGGGCAGTGCAAATCATGGGGGAGCCCCTAACCACCGTCCCTGAGGGAAGGACACGTGGTCTTAATACACACTCTAGGGCAGCCATTGGCTGTTGATTTCAGCAGTGCTCACCAAAGACACACATCTACCTTCTGGACTATTACCTCACAATGGCACAGAGAATTATGCTCAGGGTTTAGAATACTAATAAGTGGGTCCACAGCCACATTAGCATCAGAGGGACAAGAGCTTGCTAACAGACTAACTGACATTGCAGGAGGGGTATGCCCCAAATCCCAATGATAATACAAGCTAGCAGAAAAAATTATGGATAGGTGTACTGCACAGCGCGTCTCATAATTCCTCCTGAAGCTCACAGAGAGGAAAACGACTGACCTCCCCCCTCGGGCAGCTGGTTACTCATAGCCACAGGCTTATTGCGCCCACTCCTTCTCTCTACGGTCTCAAAGCCACATTTCTCTTTTGCTGGGAAATCACGCGGGCTTATTCTGAGGGGCACTATTAATTAACTGTCAAATGTAGGGCCTCCTGTAGTATTCCGAAGTCATACCCTTCATTGAAACCCAAACTATAAAAAAAATACAATAATCATAACGAGGGTTACTGATGATCTAATGTAAACTGAGAGAAGGGTAAATATCAAACAACTGATAGTCTCGACATTCTTGATATATTGAATTAGAAATAATTATTTAAACTTTGTACAACTAAAAACCTTAATGACACAGATGTCCAACTTCTCCACTAAGGTGTTGTAGTATAAACTGTCCTTTTCTTTTCTCAAATTCCTTTCATATCTTCACGTAAGAGTTCAGAGGACTCCTAAGGATGGCATGCTGCTTTACATCTGGGTCCATCTCTCCAAGGACATCCTCAGAAGCAACAAAACAACAAAAACAGGGAAACAGAAAACCATTCTCCTTGAAGGATTTAAAATCCTCAATATAATAATGAGAGAACATGCTGAATGGTATCCATGTGCCACGTTTCAAGCCCACTGCTCTGTTGGGCATTTACCAGGCACTGGTCTCTGTTCTCCTCTCTCCTCTCAGGTTATGTTTCTAGTATCAGGGTTTAACACTGTATATTCGTGTAAGTCAGTTTAACATCTACTCAGATCCAATATATTACAAGCATAGGTTCGTATACTCCATACATGCATAATACCGGGTTTAAAGTTAACTGAAGAGTGAAGCACTGAGATAGAGAAAAATGCACATTGCCATCCTGTAGATCATAAAAAATACAGTGGAAGCAATATAGTAATCTGCAGCAGCCTTATCATTAGACCTGGGAAATGACCAAACTAGGCCACACAGAACACCCCACGCAGAAGTCCCCATCCATGTTTACCTTGGGAGGACCAAAACAAATGTGACGCGAAAATCTCATTAATGCCATCTCCAAAGTAGTCCATGTATTACTACGGCTTGTGAAGAACGATTAATATGTAATTAACAGGGACCGTTTTTTTCCAATTCATATATTTAATGGAATTCTTTACTTTTGTTATACATCTTTAGTGTTTTGGTAATTATTACACTTATCCTTAATACAATATCATTGTGCGCGTGGCTGCGCGTCTGCCCACCGGGGATTTGACAGGGCGCGACCGTCCTAGCCAGGAGTACGTCAGAGAAACGCCGGTGAGGGTAATGTTTTATTTCGAGTGGGACTGCGTCACGATTCCGGGGACATACTTTGAAAGCCCATATTGTGGATATACAGGAGCAAATAGACATTAATCTCTATCAACAGCCTGATATTGAACCCATCAAAGTGCCCCAAAACGGTTAAAATAAAGTGACTAGAACAACCAAATTGTGACCATAGACGGAGTGAAGAAACGTTTGGTGGTTTCGCGATAGAAGAGTGTATGTGGTGTGTGTACCTGGGGGTCCAGGGGGCGTAGGCCCCCTGGCTAGGCGTATATATATCACGGGGGTCCAGGGTTGTAGCCCCCTGCTAGGCATAAATATTACCATAGGGGTCAGGGGGCGTAGCCCCCTCGCTAGGGAATATATAGATCGTAGTGTTATAAAATCCCCAGGGTTAAGGTTAGGTGGTTTATTGGTAGGCGCAATGCACGTATTACCACGGGGGATCTGGATTATGTAAAAATCCCGTAGATTTTTGACCGAACCGAACGATCGGGTTTTTATTCCCCGTTAGAGTTTTTCAAACACTGCCGCGGCGCGGTCCGTAGCCTTCAAAGAGACGGCGAGGAATGTCCGTAGAGTTTCATTATCCGATTTTAATCGTATTTTTGTGCTTCTTTGGCTCGGGTTTTCGAAAAATCGACTTTTTTACGTTTCATAAATCACTTTCTTTGATTTCTGCAGGTTCTTACTGACATCCAGTATCATCCATAATCCCTCCCCCCTTCAAACCCTGGTTCCCCACGCATCCCCCAAGATCGTTGGGTAGAGGAAAGATATAAAAAATCTGATTTTGGAACTTAGTCTCTGGGAGGGTGCGTCGCTCTCGGTAACAATTACCGGAACCTTAATATAACAAGCAACAGTGAAATATAACTGCGTACCCTTTAATTAAAGAGAATGCATTGTGGGGGAAACAAAGAAAACTAAATTTTTTAGGGTAAACTCGCATATTTTACACTGTTTCCTTATCTTAGTGTAATAGTATAACCATATATAGTACCTGATACAAAAATAGTAAAATAAAGTATCATCTCTCTAAGAAAATATAATATCATCTTTCAAAAAAATTATTTAAGTTCTAATTGTCTTACACAGCTAAAGACTAATTAAATGAGGTATACATAAGTAACATATGCATAAAGACTAAGTAAGTGAGGTATACCAAGGGTGGTCACAGACGAATTTTTGGGTCATTCTTCACAGAATACGCCTAGGTTTCCACTGTGCATGGCAGATCATAGAGACAATAGACCGTGAAGAGAGGTGTTGCATGCATTGCGGCGAGCCAAACGCCACACTCGTACATTACTTGTGAGCACACACAATTCCTGAGACAAGGTCCGCCGACAACAGTCGTCGTGCTGGTAAAGAGATTATGCGATATGCTTACACCATGGCGGCAGGAGCACCTGCTGGCAATCCCTCCGCCACAGTAAGCACCGAGTGTCAGAAAACAAAATGAGACAACCATAAAAAGCTGACAGGGGCCGGGCCATATATGGAAGGCCCGGGCGAAGCTAGAACTTCGCAAATCTCTATTGTATCATCATCCCTTTCACCTTCCTTGTGTGCCTTCAGGCACACCTCGGTGTTGTATGCTCTTGCTACAGACACCACATTTAGGCTTGGCCTTGCAGCTAGCCTGGTGGTGACCGTATCTTTGGCACTTAAAGCACCAAAGTGGCTCAGGTACTATGTTCTTAGGCTGAAGGAGCCCCAGTTACCCAGATCAAGGGTAGTGATTGGGGCTCCTTTCAAGATCAACAGGAATTGCCTGGTTGGAGTCTTCCCTTTCGACATTCGGGAAGCCTCCATGACCTGTGGGTGTGATGTGATCAGATCCACATCATACAAAAGTGAGAAGCCAAGTAGCACCATCTTGACTCTCCTATCGTCGGGATTCAGTGGGAGAGACACACTTTCCTCCCATCATTAAGCTCCTTGGTTTCCTGCAGGAAATTCAGGGTAGCTTGGTCTTTGGGCATAATAATCATGCCCTGGTGTCTGGCAACCCGGATTGACAACCGGATTTTTCGCAGCATCTCCAATGCTCTTACCAGTCGGTAGGTACCGTCGAAGCCTTCAGGTTTAGGGGGAGCCTTAAACTGTGGGAAACGCCTAGGGGATCCAGACTCTGCCTCAGAGTCTTAAATTCTGGGCTACAGTCATGGAAACAGCAGCTGTTTCGGCTGGTTCAGCTTCCTATCTCGGTCAGGGAGGACGTCTGAGGGCTTGTCAGAGATCTCTCTGATTTGGCTGCTAGCCTGGAGAGGCCAGCACGAGAGTCCATCTGGTGGACAATCTCATGAAAAGACATATTTTTGGCTGATGTCGTGTCCGTCTTAACAGCAAGTCTCACAGAGTCAACCTGTACTTTGCATTTTCTCTTGCCACTAGAAGCCATGTATGGTTTCAGAGTGACTTCCGTAGTCAGGGTCTTGCATGGTTTGTCAACATTTATATCTCTTTCTTGTGGGGGGTTTGTAGGAGCGTTTGCCATAAAATAAGCAGTTCTTTATCCTCTCACGCCCCCACCCACCAACGGGTCCAACAAGGGGAAGCTGTATGTTAGAACTAATGTCTAACAGCCACAGGGTTGTTAAACATTAGTTATATGCAGCCAAAGGCTGTTGTATCGCCACTCACGGGACCAGTGTGAATGCCAACAGCGACATTGACTGCTTGACCCTAGCTTCCCGAAGGAGACCAGCCGATTGATCTGACCGGACCAAGATCAGACCACCGTCTTGCTGGAATAAGGGACCAAAGAGGCGTGTTGCTAGCCGCAGGGCGTGCTCATGCACGGCATCGCTCAACCTCCAGGACTCCCGTCTCCACAGCGCACGGGGATGCCACGCACGGCAAACACGTGGGTAGGTGTGAACCCCTGGGGAGAGACCAGAGGGGATGCCCTTCCACCTACAAGATGGCATCACAGTGTTTAGAACCCTTTCTTCCTCCCTCTCCAGTCAAACAGCCACCCAGAGAGGGAGCTCTAGTCCTGCACCTCTAAGAGGCAGGACCACGATTGTTCTCTGTCTTACGAACGTGCCCTTTTATGCGGCGGTTCCCTACGAGGGCGAATGTTTATTCCTGTACGAAAAGAGAAAGCCGGACGACCCTGCGTCCACCCAAGGAGAAGAACAGCTGCTGGACAGAGGTGTGAAGTGTGCCATCTGGTCTTGCTAGGTATTGTTGGCATATGTGCGTGTATATATATATATATATATATATATATATATAATATATAATATACATATATATATGTATATATCTATATGTATAAATGTGTTGATATATATAATATATATATATATATTATATATTATACATATATGTATATATGTATATATATATATATATATATGTATATATATATATTATAATATATTACTATTATATATATTATTAATAATTATATATTATTATATATATATATATATATATAAATGTAATGATATTTATATATGCAATATATATCAACACATTTATAGATATAGATATATACAATATATATCAACACATTTATATTATATATATATATATATATATATATATATATATATATTATATATATATATATTAATGCAATGATATTTATATATACAATATATGTATATACATATGTATATATATGTGTGTGTGTGCGCGCACGCGTGTATGTATATGTATATATATATATATATATATATATATATATATATATATATATATATATATATACATATACATATATATATATATATATATATATATATATATATATATATATATATATATTATAAACAACATCCGGAAGGTGGTGCTCCACACATCTGTCCCTAGCTAAACAAAGGCTGCGCCTTCCTGTCGCTGCCTCCTGAGTACCCCTTATCACAGGAAGCAGCCACTTCGCACCATCCACTCCTGAGCCTGGCTCACTCAAGGACCTCCTAGGTGACCTACATGTCCCCCTCGAGCAAGCCCAACGACTCACCCCTCTGTAACGGTCTGATAAACCTGACACTCCAGCCGCAGAAGCAAGCGCCGCCCAGGATGTAGCCGCTGAATAAAAGGGGGACATTCGCCATACCTCGACAGAAGGAGCTCAGCTTGCATCCACTCACCTTGTAGCAAATGAAGCCAAAAGCCAAGGCCACTTTCATTATCCGCCTTAAGTCCATCTCTCGTGTCGCTCACATCTGGTGGCAGCGGTGTCCACGAGCCTCACAACGCCGATAGTTCGCCGACTGCCCTGCAGTGCTACGCTACCTGCCGACGTCTGTCGCTGACCACGCTTCCGTTTCGGGGTAAGTCCACTCTTGTGTATGGCCAGTTTCCTACCCTCTCGAACACCTATCGATACCTGTTTCCCTTGAGACCTTTGTTCTTTTCACGTTTTCTCTGTAATTAAAAATCTCCGACTGATAATTCTATCTTGGAAATAGATGCAGCCATAGTTGGTTTTTTTTTTTTTTTTTTTTTTTTACGGTAGGTTCATGTCTGAGCCGCCGTGGTCACAGCATGATACTTAATTGTAGTTTTCATGTTGTGATGCTCTTGGAGTGAGTACGTGGTAGGGTCCCCAGTTCCTTTCCACGGAGAGTGCCGGTGTTACCTTTTTTAGGTAATCATTTTCTCGATAATAGTTGGTATAGAAAAGACATTTTTAACAAACAAACAAGCAAACGACACCGCACATTTCACCAGCGATTCTCCTTTACATAACGTTAGACACCTTCCTCCTCCTCCTTCCCCTACAGCCCCTCGTCCCCGTGCACCTCATTTTCCTCTCTCCACAATGCCTTCAGACTCCTCCACAACCACTAACCCAAGCTTCCTCCAGCCCTATTCAGTTGTTACCAAGTTTGATGGCAGCTTGATGCTAGACATAGATTCCTTGATCAAGGAAATTGAGGAATTTATAGTATCAACGGGGACACCAAGATCAGACAATGGGTTCGATAAAAAAATGTCGAAATGCTGTTCATTCCCGTCTTGACCTTACCTCACCAAAGGTTAGGGAAGCGTTTCATGCTTTTGACCACCAACCTAACCCCTTGTGGGAATTGTTTAAGCAAGAATTTGGCATTCTATCCAGACTCTCTTAGGTTGATCATGTACAACAGCTCGCCAGGATTTTTAGCTTACGGCCTCAGTCATTTTCTTACGCTGACCTCCGCGCCCATTGTAATCGCGTCAGACTTGCAGTGAATAAGTGGATTTCTTCCTTTCAAACATCAGTCGAGCATTTTGTGATACCACATCTCACAATGAATATATGCTTTACTTCACTTCAGCATTATTTGCATCCAACCCGCCCCTCCTGCCCTTACCTGCCCGCCCTAACCCTCGGTCCAGGTAGCAGCATAACGCCAGGGCGTTATGCTGCTACCCCGAACTCACCTTATCAAAACACCCCAATCCCTCATCCTCTCTTTAGACCCCCTTTTGTTACCAACTGGATCCCTGAAAAGTCTGTCTGTCACAAATGCTTACATCATGGCCATTTTTCTCGCGACTGCCGGAACATTCCTGTATGCCCATTCCACAACATTCATGGACACCCATGGTATCAATGCAAAGACTATACAGAATAGAGTGCTATAACACAGGGTTTATTAACAAAAGCTAGATGTGGAAGTAGCCCCCACAAAACACAAAAGTCGTGCCATTTTTAAGAGGAACCCAAGATACCCCCCCAACAGACCCTTCCCAGATGCAGAAATCATGCAAAGCCCATGGGACTCCGTACTCAATTAATAGCCTCTGCTACTGCTAGCCATTGCAATGACCCCCCTCTGCTTCCTGCACGCCTCAATGGTAAACCAGCAATGTTCTTCTAAGATAGTGGTTCGTCTGTCAGTCTGGTGTCCGCTTCAACTTTGTCAAGGTTTGGTTTAGATCTCAAGATCCAACCTCCCCGCTGGTCTGTACAGTGTGCTTCTGGTCACAGTCTGAGGGTAATAGGAGAAACCAGGCTGAACATTAAGTTTGATGGAATTTCGTTTCTCCATCCATTTATTGTTACCGAGTCCCATACTGTCCCTGGTGATCTCCTGGGCCATGAGTTTCTCTGGCATCCAGATATTGTCCATGATCCTAGGAATAACAGAATTAAGTTTAATAGCAAGTTTCTCACCCTTGTTAGGCCTTCCTCCATGTGGACTCATCACAACAGTTATGATGCACTCAGGCCCCCTCATAAGTACCACAAGAAAGACTCAATTTCTAGCCATATAACTGGGAAAGATATTTCCCTCAACAAACACCCCAAACCCCCTGACCTCCCCAAGCATCGTCCCAAACCCAGGTGCCAGAGAAGCCCCGCTTCTGTGCCAAGTAAGCATCCCACCTCTCAAGCCTTGGACCAAGATACTCCTGCTGCCCCTCCCCATAATCTCCCCCCTTGTCCTACCCCAGGTACTGCTACACATTTTGGGCCCTTTTCATGGACTATGGAAAGACAGTGCATTACACTTTCGTGTCAAGGAAATTACCACCATTCCTCCATTCTCCGACATGCCTGTCAATGTTGTAACACATGTAAATGAGGGCGCATGCCTGGTCTTGCCAGAAGGATCTCGTATTAAGGGAATTGCCATCTTGCCAGCACTTTATTCCATGTCTGAAGGGGAGACATTCCTCCACCTGATTAACCTAACTCCTACCCCCATCCGACTTCACAATAACACCCGAGTAGTTGATTATGAACTAGCTAAAGGTGAGGTCATGGAACTACCACCGCCTGGGAAAGGAGCAGGACGTTGCATTTCAATCCCTGAAATCTAGGTTAATTAAGTCGCCAGTATTGGCATTTCCAGATTTTTCCAAGCCCTTCATTTTAGCAACTGACGCCTCTAACGTTGGCATTGGCTCTGCACTTATGCAAGAATTCGAGGGAAAGCTTAAGCCTATTGCTTTTGCAAGTCGAGTCTTAAATATTGCTGAGAAGCGTTATTCGACATCTGACAAGGAATTGCTAAGCATTATATGGTCACTCAAACATTTTCGAGAATTAATTCTAGGCTATGATATAGAAGTAAGAACGGACCATCAGCCACTGACCCATATCATGTCTTGCAAGGACCCCCATGGTAGATTGGCCAGGCATTTGGATACCTTGCTAGAGTTCAACCCCTCAATTGAGTATACCCCTGGCCCATGCAATAAGGTTGCAGACGCCTTATCTCGAGCACCTGCATACTCCCTGTTCTCTGATAACTGCCCACCCCTAGATGCTCTAGATATCAATGACATAGAAGAAAAGCAGAGAAGTGACAGCTTGTATAAGGACATCATCAAAAGTCTAGAAGCTAACCCCAGTACCCCTTTACCCCCAAGAGACCATCTTCCGGTTAAGGATTTTTACCTGGACGAGTCTGGCCTCCTCTTTAGATTGTCCATGCCCAGGAGAAAAGGGAGGAAGACAAAGATTAGTTATAGTCCCTGAGTGCCTTGTTCCCCTAATCCTTAAATACTCCCATGAGTCACTGGAGGCAGCTCACGCTGGGGCTTCCAAAGCCGTTCAGCGTGCTAGATCAAGATTCTATTTCCCCAGGTTATCCCAGAGAGTTTTTTGACATGTTAAGAGTTGTCGCGTCTGCCCATTATACAAGGGCTCAACCCATCAGCCTGCCCTTGCATTGTTGTATGATATCCCTGACTTCCCCTTCCAGAAGGTATCTTGCGATACCCTTTCAGAATTTATACCAACCCCCAGGGGCAACAGGTACATTCTAGTTTTCATTGATAACTTCAGTAGATACTGTGAGCTTGTTCTTGTTCCGGACAAGTAAGCTGTCAGGGTTCGACTTATAAAAAAGACAAAGGAATCAGAGCGGTCAAGGTCAACGGAAAAACACCAGAGGAAACATACAGAAAGGTTTACTAATAAAGGCACTAAGTTACACTTCACATATACATAAGCAAATATGTACAATCAGGAGCGTGGGGGAGAGAAAGGATCCAGCGGAGCAGGCGAGGTCACATGGCGGAAGGGAGCACACAAGTCAGAAGTCACGGGACAACTGCTGAATTTTTGGCAAGTGCTCCTTTTATGTGCCGCGCCGATGTATAGGCCCGATACCCTCGTTCCCCACGAGGCGTACGAGCCAATCGGGAAGGACCTAATCCCGCCTCACAGAGTGAGGTAAACATCGGCGAAGGTCCAGAGTAATCTCGCAGTTGTGACATAAGCTCACACCATTGCTAGAGCCTTCTATAACAATATCATATACAGATACCAGTCCCCCCAGCAGCTCAGCAGCGATAATGGAACAGAATTCTGTAATAAGATCCTCT
>NC_051391.1:27084095-27091595 GCF_015228065.2 Penaeus monodon | reverse complement strand
TAGAGATGCAAAAACAGTAGATATCATTTTAATACACATCAGAGTTCAATTTACAGAATCCAGTGTTTCGATTTTTCTCTTCCACCAATTCTTTTTTATCTTTAGATCAAGTAAAATAACAACTCTTAGAAGAGGCCTTTCTTTGCCTACAGGTATGTCAGTTTGAACAAAACAAGGTACCAACATACTTTTCAGTCTTCTTTGCATTGTGTTTATTTCAATTGAAATCTATTATCTGTACCATTTGTTAAAATGGATACTTAAACATAAAGTACTAAATATAGAGCCTCTAATACGTTTAAAATATTAAAGTTATAAAAACAACATGCGGAAGGAGGGGGCCCCGGAAGCAGCCGCTGAATAAAAGGGGGATATTCTCCATACCTCGTCAAAAGGAGTCTAACCTGATCCACTCCCCTGAAGCGAGTAAAAACCAAAAGCCAAGGCCACTTTCATTATCCGCCTTTAAAACCCCAGTGGACATCGAGCAGCTTTAAGAAGAAGGACCTCTCCTCTCCTTCCTCTCCCTCTCCTGCGGTGAATCGGTCCTTACTTGGACGATTCAGAGAGAAGGGAGGATCGGTTCCGGAAAGGGTGGCGGACGGGGCGCAGGGGTGGAGCCGAGCAACGCCAAGAGATAAACCATGACCCCTCGGTGGTGGCTTTTGCAGGGTATTAAAGAGAGTCCCGCGCCCGGTCCCATGCAATTTCGGCCCGGCTCTTCCGCGTTACCGGACGGTAAAGGGGCCCCCCATTGTTTGAGCCACGATGTATGTGCTTGCATGTAGTTCGTGCCCCCTGCCTCCCTTTTTTTTTCCTATAAAATTTTTAGCATTGGGAAATAACTCTGTGCACATTTGGTAATGGCCCCCCATTTTCGGGCCCCCGGCTCGGACTGGGCAGACCTTTACCTCCCGCAGGGGGGGTGTGTTGGGGGGCTTGGGAAGGGGCCGCTTACGGTAGAAGTGTTCCCATTCTTTTTAGGGATGGTCTGGCAGCCCACTGATGAGCCACCTTTTTTTTCGAATAGGGCGATAGGCAGGAGACCCCCCTGTCAGGCCTTCACCCGGTTCTGTTAATACAGCTGCTAGACAGAACATTAATTTCCCCGTGATAGGAAGTACCGGGAAAAAAGTAGTCTTCTCCCTACGGAGAAATAGTCTTTTTGGTTGGTATTCAGAGGGATAAAGGGAAAATTACGGGAACAGGTACAGGCCCCTCTCTCTCAGGGGTGAAACTTTGGGTGTTCAGAGAGAGAGGGATTCACTTTTAAACCCCACTCTCCCATAAAACTGCCTGGAAAAAGTTCCCCCTCCTCTCCTTTACGTGAGAAACGCTGGGGTTTGGGTGTCTTCAGGGGACAAAGGGGCTTACGGGAAAAAGGGTCGGACCCCCTTCTCTCACGAGGTGAAAATCCTTTTGATTTTTCAAAAGAGAAGAAGGATTCCCCTTTAAAAACCGTCCTGCCAAGGAACCTCCTGGAAAAATTTTAATTTTCTCCCTCACTGTTGAAACAGTCTGGGGCCCGGCGTTTAGAGGGATGAAGGAATGACAGGAACAGGTGCGGGCCACCCTTTTTTCTCATGAGGTGAAACAACCTTTGGGGGTTTTCAGAGAAAAAAGAGGGATTCACTTTGAAAAAGGGTACGGGGCCCTCTGAGGAATGGAGGGAACTGCCGGGAAAAAAAAAGTGAAAGAGCCCCCTTTCCCACTGGGGGGAGGAGAGAAGGTTTTTCCCCATAATGATGTCCTGTAGGGGGAAGGACATCCCCTTGGGAAACCCCCCCAGGGTTGACACCTCCCCAGGGTTTTTGCCGTGCGTGGATCTGGAGCTGGGAGGGGGTTGGAGGTTTTGAGCGATGCCGTGCCCGAGACGCCTGCGGCAGCAACACCCCTTTGGCCCTTATTCTGGAAGACAGGCGGCCTGATCCAGGCCCGGTAGGTCAATCGGTTGGTCCCCTCGGGAGGTAGGGAACCCGTCATGCTCCCCGTTGGTACCCACACCGTCCATGCGTCCCAGTGCAAACGGCAAATTTGGTCGTATATCCACTTTAAAAGGGATGGTTGCACATCTTCTATTTGTGGTACCGGTGTTTTATCTTTTGGGGGGAATCTGTTGTGGGTGTGAGTGCCCACAGGTATGGCGGGTGGGGTAGTGAAGTCGGAGTCAAGGGGGAAGCCGGCAGGCTCCCAGTCGGAAAAAGGAATGGGCAGCCCTTGTGGGCTGCGCGGTTGCAAGTTCTGGGAGGTCGGGAAGCTGGTCCGTTTTTCGGCTCTGCGGTTTAAATACACTAGCCTGTTAAGCGCGCAGGGAAAACGGGGGAGCCCGTTTTCCAATGAGCCGGACATGGCGTGGACCTGTGGACCCAACCTAGGAAACTAGCTGAACTCAGGTTGCGGGGGTCGTGCTCCCTACACACTCATCACCTGTACTGGACATTGGTTTCAACACTCAGCCCCCTTGTTGGACTCCGGGGTGGGTGGGGGCGTGAGGGATGAAGCACTGCCAAGTACATGGAAAGCAAAACACAAAATCCCCCACAGAAGAGTTATTTTTGAGACCCGTGCAAGGCCGACCACGGCAGCCACCCTGAAGCCTTACGTGCCTCCGGGTGGTGAAAAAAAAAAAACCCCGAGACAGGGACATGTCACCTGCTCCCAAAATGGTGGACAAGACAAAAAAAGCATGTACAAACTGTCGTCCACCAGACGCCAACAGAGACTTCATGCGGGCCCCCTCCAGGCCAGCCCCCAGACCAGGAAGGCCTCTGAGCACCCCTCAGACGCCCCCAAATGACGAATCAGGAGACCAGCAAACCCAGCCGAAAAAAGCTGGTGCCCCCACGAGAAGCCCCATAGCCGAAAGGGCGGACCGAAACTTCCAAGGCCGGAGACCGACTCTGAGGGGGGGGCTGGACCCCGAGGCGTTTCCCGCAATTAAAGGGTCCCCGTAAAACCCCGAAGGTTCGACAATCCCTCCCAAATGGTCAGGGCATTGGGAGCCCGGAAAACCGGCTGTCGACCCGGGGTTTGCGCAGATCAGGGCATGATCTCATGCCCAAAGATCAGGCCCCCTTTTTTTCCCTGCAGGAAAAAAGGAGCTAAAAGAGGGGAGGAAAGTGAGCCTCTCCCCCACGAATCCCGGGGAAAAAGAGGGTTCAAGATGGGCTACTTGGTCCCATTTCTATTCGATGGGAGGTGATAAAACACACCCACAGGTCGTGGAGGTTCCTGTTTGCGAAGGGGAAAAAACCCAACCAGGAAGCCTGGAACCATGAAAGGTAGCCCAAGTTTTCCCCTTATCGGGGGAACTGGGGTACCTTCCCACCTACGTACTTAGGGCCCGAACCAGGGTGGTTTTCAAGGCCAAAAGTACGGAACACCAGGCAAAGAAAAGCCAACCCAAAAAATGGGGTTGTAGCAAGGCACAAAACACCGAGGTGTGCAAAGGCATTAAAAGAAGAAAAAAAGGGGACAAACAGCCAAATGTCCTAACTGTGCCAAGAGGCATCACGCCGGACCCTGACTTGCTTGTCAGGAGCAAGCAGGAGAACCTCTTCCAAAACGGCAAGGGGTTTGTAAAAGCGAAAAGGTTTCCCGCCCCTCCTAAGGGAAGGAAGCTGCCCCCACCCGAAACCGGAGATCCCCCGAAAAAACGGGGTTTCCCCCAAGAAAAAACAATGCGAGGAACCACGGAAGAAAGGTTAAACAGACCACATGGTCCCCCCAGATCCAGAAGACATGTTCTTCGACGAGGGGGGACATGTCGATCCTGATCTCTGCTGTAGTACAGCGGGCATATCCTTGTCCAGGCCCAAAGGAAGAGGCTGAAAGGTAGTCGACATCGCCAGCGGATTCAAACACCCTTTGCAAGCATAAAGGAAGGAAGAAGGAGAGGGTCAGATCAGCCCAACCCTTCCCCCCCCCGGGTCGAGACCCCCCCCACTTCAAACCCGGCTATGCCCTCACGGGGCAGAGCCTACCCAGGCACCCCTCACGGCAGAGCCTAGAGGCTGATTCAGTGCCACAAGCCAATCAGAAGAAGCGAGCCTCCCCCGGGCAAGGCCAGCCAAGCACAGAAAAGCCTGGCCAGGAAAAAAAGCCAAACACGTCAAGTCAGAGCTCCCAAAAGGCTCTCCACCCCCAGTGGAGCCAGGGATAGCTGACAGCCGAAGGAGCCCCCCTCAAGCAGTGAGGATTAAAATGGAGTTGTCGACTCTGACTGTCAATCCGAATACGACGATGTCTCTGATGTAATATCAATTAGAACCATGGCACGCAATCTAAGTATCCGCAGGGAAAACATCTAGGGCTATATACAAGGAGCATTGACTCGTCGCTCGGGAGAATTATCAGCGGAAGCTTTTCGTTTTCCCCGGGTATCACGTCTACACGCGCCACTTTCCCGAGGGAAAAGAGGCCTGAAGACCCTGGTCAAACAAAATTCCTGCTCCGCAATAGCCGATGCACCGCACTGTGGAGAAGATGTTGAATCTCTTGCCTCGAGATTAACGGGCCGGGGGGGGGGCCCCTGAAATTGTAAAGTGTACAGCGGCCCCACTGTTTGTACCCTTTGACATCAGCCAGGTTGGCTTCTGCAGCACACGACCCAGTGATCATAGGGGGAGATTCAATGCACACCCCATCCTGGCTCCCCGCAGGGCACCGGATGGGCTGGCTATCACTAGCCAACGTGCTTGAGACATTCCCCGGAGTCTCCTCAACAGCCAGGAGTAACGCATGTCAGAGGAGGGGCTAGACTCACCCCGGCCCCTGCGGGGTTTGGTGGAGAGGATTGGCTGGGTGCGAGAGACGTCACTATGCCCCTTATGGACCAAACTACCCCATGGATAGTGGCCCAGCCGAAATACCACGACCGAATCCAAGATGGAAAACAGACAAGGCCAATGGGAGGGTTCCAGAACGCCCTTTGGGCCCCCGTCTGAGAAGCAATGAAAACCCCAAAAGCGAAAAAGGGGGAATTGCTACAAACCCGACTTTTAAATCCCTTTATGAGGGAGCCTCACTGACCCCTAAACCCCAAAATCGGGCCCGTCTGGAGTCACAAAGTGCCTGGTACTTTTAATGCAGAATAGGGAGGCAACCAAAGGTAAAAATGTGCCCCAAAAATTTTCCGAAGGCAAAGAACCCCCCACAACCCAGCCCCCCCTAAGGGGGGGCTGTCGGGGTGCCAAGGAAAATGCCGCAGAGTAGGCAGGAAAAGTGGCGGGGAAAGGTGTGAGTCCTTCGACACCATCCCCCCCCTTCGAGCTATGGCAAGGGGCAAGCGAGCCCCAACCCCTCAGCCCTGAGAGCCGCACCATGGGCCCCAGTCAGAGGCCCAAAAGACTGGCGTAGGTTTTCTCGAGAACGGGAGTAGCAACAGCCTGCCAGCCCCAACTGAGGCAAGCAAGAACGCCCCAACCAGAAAACTTGCCCAATCAGAGAAAGGGGGAGCCCAACCCGATAATCAGCGTTATCTTTTCTCTGAGGGAAAATAAGAGATGATATAAAGCCAGTCTAACCACCCGGGCTCTGGCGGGATCTTTACCCCACATTTCCCACCTGGGACCCGGTAGGTGAGCTTGCATTCCCCAACTATCAAAAAGCCGGGAAAATTTTACTTCCCCAGAGTTGGGAAAAGGGGGGCCATTCCCACCCAAACCAAAGGAGCGGGGAAGACCCCCCCATTCTCTCCCCAGCTGTCTGGCCAAGACTGCTGGAGGATGGACTGAAACCCGGGTCCGATGGAAAATGGGGCCCCCACACGAAACCTCCACGGGTTCACCAGGGGCATGAGCACATGCCCCCAAGCATAGCCACGCTCTTTAGAAAATAAGCACGGGCAATCTGGGCAATATTCCCTTTACCTGGAGAAGGCTTTGAATTGGCAAGTCCCTTCAATTCAGGAGAGCTGATCCAAAAAGGAATCAGAGGTAAGCCTGGGTGGATAGGGACTTTAGAAAGAACAGCTAGAGTCAAACCAAGGTCACCCTTTACGCAAGCCACTAGGAAGGAACGCCACAGGGGGGGGGTTCTCGTCCAGCCCTTTTTAATACATCAATGTCCTGTACCTCAAATAAACTCCCAGTGGGGTGCAAGATCATCTCCTAGCGACGATCTTTTATACCCACTGGACATACTGCCAAACAAAGCCAGCGTTTTTGGATGGTATCCCGGGGGTGTTGAGGACGGACTAAAGATATCGCAGCCAAAAAACCCAAAACCCTGGCTCTGAGACAGAGAGTTCAAGGCCAAGTCTGAAAAAACCAGGGAATGACTTTGGAGGGTTTAGGACTACCCCTACCTTGGGGTAAGGATAGACCGGACCCCCCCTTCCCCCCAAGGAGGTCCAGTAAACCCCGGGTTTACCCAACAAAATCAAGACGTCGTCAGAGAGCAATGAGTGGAAAACGCATAGGTCCAGAACAGAGTACTAAGATATTTAGTACAGGTCAGGCCCCTTGAGACTATGCCTCCCCGCTCTGATTGGATTAAAAGAAAACATAAAGACCAAACTGGGGCAGTCCAAAAAGAAGCCGCCCGGGGGATTCTGGGTTCCCCAAGGTGGCGAAGGGCCTCAACCTCCTTGTGGAGGCAAACCTTTCCCCCCGGCCCCCGAATTTTAACTAACGCAGCCAAAATTTTTATCAAAGGGTTTTCCAGGTCCCAGGAACACAAGCTTAAGACAAAAAAAAGTCAGACGCCTAGAACAGGATAAAGAGCGTTTTCAAACAACCCTGGCTGTCTCACACATCCAGGGTGTTAAACGCCATCAGTCAAAGAAGCCCACTGGCCAAAAGGGGAGGACTGGCAAGCAAAAAATGAAAACTGATGCCTAGCCTAAAGGGAGAAACCCCGAGGGTCATTTCACCTACCCCCCGGGGAGCAGAACATATTACACGGAGGATCGGTCGTCCCTTTACCCACACTGCAGGGGCCCGGGTTCGCAGCAAGGGGTGCCCCAAAAAATCCATGAGGGGAAAAAGACAACGCCCCTCGCTACAGCAGAGGCATTTTTATATGGGACACGAGCCCCGCGTCCGTGAGGGGGAAAGGGCACGTGGTCATACACACAGACTCCAAAGGGGCCGCGACTGTCTTCAGCAGCGCCACCACTGACAAAAATCTACCTTGACACATCCTCAACGGCACAGAGGATTCTGCACGGTAGAAGATTACATAAATGGGTTCCCAGCCACATAGGGGTCGATTTTAAAGAGCTTTCTGACAGATTAGCCGAAGTTGGCAGGGGGATGCCCCTAATCCCCGATAATACATCAGAGCCGAAAATACTTAGGAGGAAAAGTATGGTGCGGCCATCTCCCTTTCCCCTGCCCGCTTCAAGAGAGGAAACGAGATCCTCCCCCCGGGCCCGCTGGTACTCGATGCCAAAGGGATGAACCCTGGCACTTCTGAAATAAACAACAGAGGGGACCCAAGTCATTTGACAGAATGCGCTAGGTTACCACTGTGCATGGCAGGGGCATACAAACCATG
>NC_051391.1:27069095-27079095 GCF_015228065.2 Penaeus monodon | reverse complement strand
TTTTGATAAAGTGCAACACGAAGAGCTTTTCAATATGCTAGGAAGTTTAGATCTGGATGGAAAGGATTTAATTGGGAACAATCGGCATGCATGCGAGTAGGAGATGACACAAGTTCATACACCAACATCAGAGGAGGCGTTCGACAGGGATGTGTGCTTAGCCCAGATCTCTTTAACCTTTAGTGAGATTATCCTTCGTGAAATAACAACATTACAGGGGATTCTTGTCGGAGGCCACAACTTAAAACAACTTGAGATATGCCGACGATACGGTGTGATTGCAGAGTCAGAAGAAAAGCTGCAAGAGATTACTAGACAGAGTTGTTCAAGCCAGCGAAAAGAAAGGGCTTACCATAAACTGTAAAAAGACAGAATGTATGGTAATCAGCAAACAAAAAAATGCTAAACAGTGTAAGATACGGATTGGTGACATCTTAATGAAACAAGTACAGAATTTCAACTATCTTGGCAGCATGATAAATGAATGTGACCAAGAAATTAGAAGACGAATTGGAATGGCAAAATCTGCATTTGAAAAACTGGGCAAAATAATGAAGAACATTAAAATTTCTATGTCAACAAAGATCAGAATGCTGAACTGTCATGTGTTTTCCATCCTCAGTATGGTAGCGAATGCTGGACTATTTCACAGGATATGGCGAAACGAACTGAATCGGCAGAAATATGGTTTCTCAGGAGAATGATGAGAATATCTTGGACAGATAAAATGTCCAACCAGGAAGTGCTGGAGAGAGCAGGAACAAAGCGTTTTCTTCTGAAGAACATCCGAAAGAGACAGATGCAATTTTTGGGACACGTAATGCGAAAGGAAGAGCTAGAACATCTTAGCATGACAGGCAAGATCGATGGAAGACGAAGCAGGGCAGACAAAGACTAACCTACACAGCAAGCGTAAGGAGATGGACGAGAATAACGGAACAAGAACTTTTGAAGACCACAAAAGACTGAAAGAGGTGGAAATCCACGATCGCCAACGTCCTTGAGGGACAGGGCACTTGAGAGAGAGAGAGATGGTCAGCCGCACGGCCGCAAACTTTAAACCATTCGGCCGAAGCCGCCGCGCGCCCGGAGCACAACACGCCAGGTTTCGCCTATTTTGCTCCGATTGGAAAGCGGAAAATGCGCAAGACGATCGCGAGGTTGACAGTATGAATTTAAGAATCTTTTAAAAGCCGGTACTAGAGGGTCCAACAGGTGACAGCTGAATGCAAATGAATATTTGGGTTTTAAGCCTCCGTTTAAATCATAAGCCGCGCGCCAGTTTACGAAGCGAAAGGTCTTCTCCCCAAATGTGTTCGTATCGCTTGATGTAACCGAGAGACTTATTGAAAAATACTTTCTAATAAAAAAGGAGCTTCACCTTTGTCATTATTTTGACTAATTAGTTATCTTTCAATTTCCTTCGGCTTTTGAAGATTCAGTCTTCCGTCTGACTATAATAATACGTTTTGACCCTAGAATATGTTCATTTCTGCCAAAACAAGATAAAATATCATGTCACTTACATGAACATCAGTTCTTACAAGCTAAAATATGTCTTATCATTGTGGTGCTGACAATGCCCAAAATAATATTGTTCTGCAATGAAAGCCGCAAATCTTCCGTTTGCTCCTTTGCAAAGATGCTCGGCCGCAGTGTCCCTTTCCTTGCGGCCGACCCGGGTCTCGTGGCCCCGCCGACCCAGCCGCTCCTTTGCCTCGATTTTCGCCGCAACGGCACACAGTTTGATCTGCAGGGGTGATGTGATAACGCCAGCAGGATGTCGCGATGTATCAAAGACCTGAAAATGCCTCAAACGGCGAGCGGTGAGTAGAGACTTCAAGTATGGTGAGTGCGTTGATGGTGTCTTTCCAGCTGGGGGAAACGCCAAGAAAGTCTTGTCATTTCGCGAAGTTGGGCCAAATAAAGTTTGGCGAATGCGGAAAATAGGGACTTCTCCTAAAAGTCATGGTGTCTTTGCTACCATGGCGCTTGATTCCAAGATGGTTATGTGTGGAGCATTTCTGCTGAATCAAAGCTGACCCGTGACAGATGCCGACGGAAAGGCACCAAAACGGCAGGCAATTTCACATGCTTGAAAGACATTTTTTTTTGTACGACGTTATTTTCCCCCATAATATTTTAGAACTATTATTTTGAACAGCAGGTGTAATCTTTGTCAACTTAACTTATGTAATTTTCAAAAAGTATATTTTCCTTTATTACATGACCCGTAAATGCTGTGAAATTGCTTCTTATGGGGAGTGTAATTCAGTAGATTTTCAGGTATTGTCTCTTGTCTCATTTTTTAGATTCTCTCAAGATATGTTGGCTTTGAAATTGAAACTTTCTCCAAAATTTTCGTAGTCTCTTAGGCAGCTTGGTTAATTTTCTGAAAATGGTAATCGGGTCTGCCCTGGGGCTCTGCTCCCTGCACCCCTGTAGTAATATATAATCCTCTTCAGGGGACTACTCCCCTGGGCCCGTGGTAATTTATTCACCCAGCCAGGGGGGCTATGCCCTGAACCCCATGGCTTTAAGAAAATACAATCTATATGTTCCCTAGCCAAGGGTCTCTCCCCCCTCGACTCCCAGGGTAAAATCAACATACATTTATATAGAAAAACACTGAACGTTCTTTGCCTGTCTGTGGCCCAGAATTGCTTGGTTTCTAATCACTTTTTTCAGCATTTGGGGCAATTGGTGGGCTCAGATATGTGGCTGTGATAGGTATTATTGGGTCTAGTTGTTCTGTATAAAATCTAAAATATTTCTCACCGGTGTTTCTCAATAAATGGCGTTGCAAGGCCTGCCAAATCTCCTGGGGGCAGAACGTGCTTCCCGCATAAAGTTATTGTACAGAATAGCATAAACAATTAAAAAAACACTAAAACAAAAAGCTTTCCATGTATGTCAACCAGGATTACAGTAAAAAAAAGTGTATGGGGTGGTTTCCTTGATGAAAACTAAGCCACTCTTCAACTATGGCAAAGGTGTGCAAATTGAAAATATGGGAGATACAGGACAGAGAAGAAAGAAGAGTGACCTTTCATTTTCTAAGTCCCCATCCATCATTTTTTCCCCTGCAAGGACCGAAACCAAGCTGGTTAATTTTCCGAATATGACAATTGGTCTTCCTGACAATATTCATATCATCAGATTTGTTCTTATGTGATAAGAACGAGTCTGATGATTATTTCCGTTGCATTCCCCACCCTACAATCTTCATGTTATTTGATAAGTCCAGATAGCAAGGGAGGGAATGAAATAGATCGGGGAAATTGTGGGGTAAAACAGGAAATATGAAGAAAAGAGAACAGAAATAGTAAAACAAGCACACAAAAAAAAAAAACTTAAAATCTGATAATGAAACTCTGCGGACGTTGCTGCTATTTTTTGAAAGTTTACGTACCGAGCGCCAACTTTTGAAAAACTGTACGGGAACCAAACCCAGCATTCGTTAAAAATCTACGGGATTTCACATAATCCAGATCCCCCGTGGTACTCGAAACATTGCGTCCTAACCAGTAAACCAAACAGAGCCTTAATCCTGTGGGTTTTATATATTCCCTAGTCAGGGGGCTATGCCCCTTGGGACCCCCATGGCAATATATATGCCTAGAAAGGGGGGCACACCCCCTAGACCCCCTGCGTAAACCCATAACCTTTATATAGCAAAACATCAAATGTTTCTTGCTTCTACATATGGTCACAATTGCTTGGTTTCTGTTCACTTTTTTGGCATTTGGGGCACTTGACAGGTTCAAAGATAGGCTGTGACAGTGACTAATGTCTATTTGTCCTGTATATCAACAATTTTTACTTTTAAAAAGACCCATAATTGACGCACACTTAAAATAAAAACATTTCTCACTGGCTTTTTCTCAACTTAATGGCGTCACACGGCCTATAAAATCTCTTGGTGGCAAAATACACATGTGCACAAGGTTATTGTACAGAATAGTATAAATACTTGCCAAAACATGTAAATGAAGTATAATAAAAAATAAAGGAAAGCATTACAACATGAATTTGAGAAAACAGAGGCTGATAATTACAAAATAAGGTCTTTGTTCCCAAGACCGACACACCCTCCCAGAGACTAAGTTTCAAAATCAGATATTTTTATATACTTCCTCTACCCAACGATCTTGGGGGATGTGTGGGAACCAGGGTTTGAAGGGGGAGGGATCATGGATGACACTGGATGTCAGTAAGAACCTGCAGAAATAAAAGAAAATGATTTATGAAACATTAAAAAGTAAATTTTTTTTTCGAAAACCCCCCCCAAAAACATTGTCCAACAAACGATGTTTTTTTACGGCATCCCCACCATCTTTGAAAGTCTATGGACCAGCGTGCCAATTTTTGAAAAACTGCACAAGCAGATATGCTCCTTAGTCAATGGGCTGGAGCTTTCCAAATTGAGCTCACTTCCCCCCAAATATTCAGGATCACCTTAGTCAATCTAAAATTGCACGAAAATTTTTGCCATTGAGATTGGATGTTCTGATACTGACCCCTCAGACTTTGCTGAGATCACTGAGTGGGAACTGAACAATGCACTGATCAAAGGAAAAAGCGTCCGCCCAGGTGAGGATGGAATTACCTATAGTGTCCTCTGCCTTATAGCTCAGGTACTGTACTCCCTTTTGCACCTATACAGGTTAAGTTTGTCACAAGGTATTCTGCCTGGCCCCCTGGACACGCAGTCTAATCATCCCTATACCAAAATCAAAACTGATAAATAACCGACCAATTTCATTAACTCATGTGTATGCAAAGTTCTAGAAAGGATAATTTTGAACGGGACTCAGGTACAGGTTACAAGGAAAATTTATCTCACAGACTGTACGGATTTCTATCGGGACGTAGCACACAACATTGCTTTGCAGAGTACTTTTCACACTCTAATCCAGGGAACCCACACTGTTTTTCTTGACCTTTAAGTCAGCTTTTGACATTGCAAACAGAGAAGTTATCCTAGAACAATTAGTAAGTTATTGAACTGGATTAGACGGGGGGGTAAAATATTGAACTGGATTAGAATGTATCTTTCGAACAGATCTGCAAGTGTCCTGTTCAGGGGAGTGAGAAGTTCCACTTCACAGTCTTTTGAATTTGGGGACGCCACAGGGAGGAGTTCTCAGCCCTATGCGTTCAATGTCCTCATGCACAAGCTGGTGGCAGATATCCCACTTGGGGATGGGAATCCATTATATGCTATGCCTTGAGACATATGCGTCAGAGCATCATCACAAGTGAGGATGCAAATAATTCTCGACAGAATCACAGCAAAGGCACATGATGTGGATTAGTCTTTTCCGCTGAGAAAAACAATGGCTCTAAACCCATGTATCATCCCCCCACCCACTTTTCGCATGGGTTTGACCAGGAGCTTGACTTTATGCCAAAAGTATAAATATCTCGGGGTGAATGTAATGATGCAGACCTGGTCCTCTCTCTAAAGAAGAGACTTGGGAGAGATTGAAACCTTTGAAAGTTTTTGTCGGAAGAGAACATGGCATCAATGTTAAGCTCGCTAGACTGTTTTTTCTTGGCTTTTATAAGGTCAGTTGTAGACTAAACCCGCACTGCACTTGTTGCAGTGTAAGGAATCAGAATAGTAGTTTGGAGGTTTGTGGCAAAATGAAGCTATGGGGATTATGCTCGGCGCCCCGAGAACAGCAAGGATAGTGAACATGAGATCAGAACTAAACTTACCCTCCATTTCTGATAGAATAATATTTATTTCCACCATATTTGGGGTCAAAGCTTTGTGGGAACCCTCGTATCTCTCAGATTTCCAAAAACAACTGCAACATAAAATCACGCAAGTAGACGTGACAAATCACACACACGCGCGCCCTCTGATACACAAAATCTCCATGAACATTATAAAACTCAAGTTCCAATTAGTAAAATACCAAAAGGTCGCTCCATTCCACCATGGAAAAAAACAACATTGATCGTGCACCTTACAGTCTACCACAAAAAAACAGGGTGCATAACGGGGTGTTGAAAAAAATTCGCTAGCAACGGTAACGGAAAAACACAGAATTATGGGTGATGATGCATATGAGTGTTACGCCGAACGGATCCGTACAGTCTGGATACAAAGCTGGTTGTGCTTGCGCTGATACAAAAATGGCTTACTACAACATCAAGTTAATATGAGAATACAAAACTGGGCCAGCATACAAAAAACGGAGCTGGCAGGTATACTCCTCGCAACGGAATTCTAATGTCTAGGGGCTCTGGAGTAGTTTTTTGTGACTCTCAAAATGCTCTTCGGACGTAAATTCTTTCAAAGCAGGTGGCGATGAAGAAATTGTGAGTTTTCATTAAGCGTAACGTAACCTATGCAACAGAGCGTTTAAATTTTAACATTCAGTTTGTATGGATACCATCTCCTGTTGGCATACGCAAGCACGAACCACGTAGACAAATTGGCGAAAGAAGCCTGCAGCAAGGATATTGTGAACATAGATCTTGTGATGGCTCTTTCTAGGGTTGCACACATATTGAAAAGTTCTCCTAAGGAAGAACTGGTAGATCTGATTAACACTCAAAGGCCTGAAAGCTGTACCATAAGGCACTACGATCAGTATAGGATGGCAAGCCTTCCTATGGGTGGCACCGAAGTCAAACCAGAAGTGTGACGTGGTTATTTCCAGAATACGTTTAGGTTACAGAATGTACTGGCAAATGCACGGTGCAAGAAGTGCAGATGAATCTAGATGTAGATGTGTAACGAAGGGAAAAACAAGCGAACGCTTGAGCACTATATCTCGGAATGTCATGTGATACAGCCTTTCAGACCACCTAACATGAGGTATAAAGAACTATGTGAATATTTTATTTCATCTGATACATTGGAAGATATACTCGTATATACCCTAAATTTACTATGTGATAACTCCCGTATGCAAATAACAGTGTTATTCAAACACAGTGGCAAAAGCATATGTAAGTAATAATTTTTGTATGATGTATGATTTATATTTATATTTTACCTTGTACAACTACAGTAGTTACAGACTACTGACAATGTCAGATATATGTAAAACTGTAATCATGATTTCCCACGCCTGAGCAGATAGCCAGGGTGGTAAATAAACTTACTTAAATTAACTTAACTTTGTGAATAAAACCTGTTGTTCTGTAAAAATCTACTTGGTTTCAAAATAATCCACATCCCCAAAGGTAATCGTACAATGCGTCCTAACCAATAAACCAATCTAACCTTAACCCTGGGGGATTTATCAATATTGATCTATATATTCCCTAGCCAGGGACTCTGCCCCTGGACCCCAGTTGTAATATATATGCCTAGCCAGGGGCCAGGGTAAAACCCCATACCTTTATATAACGACACACTGGAAGTTTCTTAGCTACCGTTTTATGGTCACAATTGCTTGATTTTTAATCGATTTTTTTTGGCATTTGGGCCACTTGATGGGTTCAAATATCAGGCTGTGATAGAGACTAATGTCTGTTTGTCCTGTAGATCCACAATCGGGCTTTAACCATGTCCCGTACTTGACGCAGCATTTGAAATGAAATATTTCTCACTGGGGTTTCTCAACGTAATGGCATTGCATGGCCTGTCAAATCTGGTGGCAGGAGGTATTGTACTGAAACAGTGTAAGTAATTACCAAAAACACGTAAAAGAAGTACAATAAAAGTAATTTAATCCATTAAATATATGATTTGGTGTTTTGCTATATAAAGGTTTTATGGTTTTATCCAGGGGCCCTAGCTCACTGGCTAGGCGAATAAAAACCACAGGTGGGCCACTGGGCCTAGCCCCCTGGCTAGGTGTAATATATTATCATGGGGGACTAAGGGACCCTAGCTCCTGGCTAGGAGAATTTAATATCATGGGAGTCCAGAGGATGTAACCCCGACTATAGATCATGGTGTATAAATCTCACAGGATTAATGTTATGTTGGGGTTTTTGGTTAAGACGCAAAATAGATTTCCATTGGGGATCTGGATTATGTGAAAAAAATGAATCCCGTAGATTTTTCCCTGAACGATGGGTTTAGTTCCCATAGTTTTTCAAAAGTTGGCATGTCGGTGCATAGACTTTCAAAGATGGAGGCGATATCCATAGTTTCGTTATCCGATTTTAAGTATTTTTTGTGCTTGTTTTACATATTTTTGTTTCTATTCTTATTTCAGCCGGTTTTACCCCATAATTCCTGATCTAACTTCATCCCCCCCTGGCTATAGGGACTTAAATCAAATCACATCAAGATTGTAGGCTGGAGAATCAACGGAGATCAAATTCATTCTCATCACACTAGAACAATCTAATGGTACAAACATTGTCAGGGGAAAAACCCTATTGTCATATTCGGAAAATTAACCAATAAAACAAAAAGAATACATTTCATACAAGAATTTGGAATTTGTCAGGGTAACCACTCCATGCACTTTTTTACTGTGATCCTGGTTGTCATGTATGGAAAGTTTTCCAGCAGCTTCCACACCAAATTGGCACATCACATGTGGCACACAATTTGAAAAGGTACATTGGGAAATATGAGACATTTTGGTAATTTTTCACAATACTATAACTCTATGACTCCTATTTGCCCAAAGTTATTTATTCTTTTTACTCATTAACATTTTTAGCTTTTTGGCCATTTTTCCAATGTTCATATTTGCCATTTGATATGCATTATCCAGATGGTAATATTTTTTTAGACCATATCATTATTCTGTACAGATTAAGTTTCAACTAGCCATATAAAAAAAAAAAAAAAAAAATCTATGCATGGGACAGAGCGATTAAATCTGAGAAACTTGTCTTCTATGTATCACCTTCGCAACTCAAAAATAGCAAAAGTTATTAAAACTTTCCTACTTTTTTTAAACAAAACAATGATGCTGTTTTATTTTTTTATTATTGTAATATCTTATTTTATACATAGATAAAACCTGCATAACTTTTCATGAAGGAGAATTAGTGTCGCATGAAAGGCTAAAAACAACACAAGGGGTTTAATACTATGATAATATTTAGTATTTACAGCTGCTGATAAATTTCTTAGTCTCTGCAAATTGATGTGTCTGGACCCCTGTTATGGCAAGAGGGGCATGAAGAATTGAGTGGGAATTTTTAAAAAGTCGGACGCTACTGCGTGAGTTTATCAGTACTTTAGTTCATGTTACTGAGAGCAATGCACGGAGATAGAGAAATGGACACTGCCATCTATAGAGCATAAAAAATAAAAGTAGGAAGCAATACTGGTAAATCTGCAGTGGCCTCATATTTTCCAGGAAGTGATGAAAATAGGCCTGCATTTGGGACCCACCCTGAGACCCAAAATCCCAATTCATGCAAGGATGTGACAAGTAATTCATTGCTGCGGTCGAAACCCAAATAGTCCATGTATTACTATGCACTTGTAAGAAACATTACCAGTGTCTGTTTTTTCAAAATTTATGTATTTAATGAATTCTTTTACTTTTATTAAATTTTGATTGTTTTGGTAATTATTTATATTGTACAATAACTTTTGCGCATATGCATTTTGCCACTGGGAGGTATGACAGACCATACAACGCCATTTTTTGAGAAATGTTTCATTTCAAGTGTTGTCGATGTTGGGTCTCGGTAACAGTTAAACCCTGGATTTAACCCCAGAATGTATACCTAATTGTAAGTTGGAACACGGCTCCCACCCCTGTAGAGTTTCAGCAAGCCTTTTTTAAATTTATTTTTGTGCTTTCTGTTTTTCCCGTGTATAAATCATGTTAATCCTCCCCAAAATACAGTTTGAAGCTGACTTACACATTTTATCAACTTTGCCATTGGGGGATACAAGTTCCACCCTACGAGTCAAATATAACAGAAACAGGCATAGCAGCATTAATACGAGGAAGATTCCATTCCAAAAAGAATTGTTTCAAAGTTGCAGGTAGTCTACAATCATTGCAAGGAAAATAGTTTGATATTTTTTTTTTTTTTTTTTTTTTTTTTTCGG
>NC_051391.1:27067790-27068995 GCF_015228065.2 Penaeus monodon | reverse complement strand
CCGGCCCAAAAATTTTTTTTCCTTCCTTCCTTTGCAGCTTCACGAGGGGAAAGAGATCCTCCCCCGGCCAGCTGCTCAATGCCACAGGCTATGAACCACTGGCACTCTCTGAAATAAACAACAGAGGTACCGAAGTCATTCTGCACAGAATGCGCCTAGGTTACCACTGTGCATGGCAGGTCATACAAACCATAGAACGTGAAGAGAGGTGTTGCATGCATTGCGGCGAGCCGAACGCCACACTTGTACATTACTTGGAGAATTGCGTGCACACGCAATTCCTAAGACAAAGCCCGCAGAACACAGCCGTCGTGCTGGTAAAGAGATTATGCGAGATGCTTACACCACGGCTACAGGAGCGCCTGCTGGCAATCCCACCGCCACGGTAAGCACCGAGTGTCAGACAAACAAATGAGACAGCCATAAAAAAGCTGACACAGGCCGGGCCATAAGTGAAAGGCCCGGGCGAAGCCAGAACTTCGCAAATCTCTCAAGCTCAAGCAAGCCTTAAATCCATCTTTCGTGTCGCTCACACGGTATTCATATTTAACACGGAAAACCAGCGCATATTGGATTTTGCTTGGTACGCGTTCTAAAGTAGTGGCTTCCTCATCGACTCACTAATAATACTTTGATATAAGAATGTGATTCATCATGTATTCGGTATTTCTATCAATCAAATTACCAGTTACCCAACAGTGTTGTAATATTTGTTGAATTGATCATATGACAAACATTATAAAATTTTCCACTTATGTTTCACATTTTTTTCTTCTAAATTAAGTTTAGCACCTCAACTATATAAATCTCAAACACGCACACATGTATACATATATGTGTGTGTAGAAAAGGTGCAGGTGGTCGGATTATTGTTAAGAGACATTCGCTCTGCTTTTGCCTCCTGTATTTCGTTCCCCTCTCAGCACCAGGCGCGTGTCTCTCGCACAGATGTGTATCAGTTGACCTTCACTTCGCTTATGACTTCTTGTCTTTCATTCTGGTTAGCGGCATCAGAAAGAAAACTTCTCACTATTTCAAGTATTTTAGACACTATCGAGAATGATTAAATGTTATGATTTCTAAAGCCGAAAAATGCGTTTCTCGGTTCCATTAGCGCTACGCTGCATGTCCTTCCGAGAGTTAGATGAAATCCAAAACGCGGCCCAACCAGAATTGCTAGAACGTGCTGAGAGAGGGCTCACTTC
>NC_051391.1:27037790-27062790 GCF_015228065.2 Penaeus monodon | reverse complement strand
TTAAACCATTCGGGCCGAAGCCGCCGCGCGCCCGGAGCACAACACGCCAGGTTTCGCCTATTTTGCTCCGATTGGAAAGCGGAAAATGCGCAAGACGATCGCGAGGTTGACAGTATGAATTTAAGAACTTTTAAAAGCCGGTACTAGAGGTCCAACAGGTGACAGCTGAATGCAAATGAATATCTGGTTTGAAGCCTCCGTTAAATCATAAGCCGCGCGCCAGTTTACGAAGCGAAAGGTCTTCTCCCCAAATGTGTTCGTATCGCTTGATGTAACCGAGAGACTTATTGAAAATACTTTCTAATAAAAAAGGAGCTTCACCTTTGTTTCATATTTTGACTAATTAGTTATCTTTTCAATTTCCCTTCGGCTTTTGAAGATTCAGTCTTCCGTCTGACTATAATATACGTTTTGACCCTAGAATATGTTCATTTCTGCCAAAACAAGATAAATATCATGTCACTTACATGAACATCAGTTCTTACAGCTATAATATGTCTTATCATTGTGGTGCTGACAATGCCCAAAATAATATTGTTCTGCAATGAAAGCCGCAAATCTTCCGTTTGCTCCTTTGCAAAGATGCTCGGCCGCAGTCGTCCCTTTCCTTGCGGCCGACTCGGGTCTCGTGGCACGCCGACCCAGCCGCTCCTTTGCCTCGATTTTCGCCGCAACGGCACACAGTTTGATCTGCAGTGTGATGTGATAACGCCAGCAGGATGTCGCGATCGTATCAAAGACCTGAAAATGCCCTCAAACGGGCGAGCGGTGAGTAGAGACTTCAAGTATGGTGAGTGCGTTGATGGTGTCATCCAGCTGGGGGAAACGCCAAGAAAGTCTTGTCATTTCGCGAATGTTGAGGCCAATAAAGTTTGGCGAATGCGGAAAATAGGGACTTCTCCTTCAAAAGTCATGGTGTCTTTTGCTACCATGGCGCTTGATTCCAAGATGGTTATGTGTGGAGCATTTCTGCTGAATCAAAGCTGACCCGTGACAGATGCCGACGGAAAGGCACCAAAACGGCAGGCAATTCACATGCTTGAAAGACATTTTATTTTGTACGACGTTATTTTCTCCCATAATATTTTAGAACTATTATTTTGAACAGCAGGTGTAATCTTTGTCAACTTAACTTATGTAATTTTCAAAAAGTATATTTTCCTTTATTACATGACCCGTAAATGCATGTGAAATTGCTTCTTATAGGGAGTGTAATTCAGTAGATTTTCAGGTATTGTCTCTTGTCTCATTTTTTAGATTCTCTCAAGATATGTTGGCTTTGAAATTGAAACTTTCTCCATATTTTCTGTAGTCTCTTAGGCAGCTTGGTTAATTTTCTGAAAATGGTAATCGGGTCTGCCCTGGGGCTCTGCTCCCTGCACCCCTGTAGTAATATATAATCCTCTTCAGGGGACTACTCCCCCTGGGCCCCGTGGTAATTTATTCACCCAGCCAGGGGGCTATGCCCTGAACCCCCATGGCTTTAAGAAAATACAATCTATATGTTCCCTAGCCAAGGGTCTCTACCCCCTCGACTCCCAGGGTAAAATCACATACATTTATATAGCAAAACACTGAACGTTTCTTTGCCTGTCTGTGGTCAGAATTGCTTGGTTTCTAATCACTTTTTTCAGCATTTGGGGCAATTGGTGGGCTCAGATATGTGGCTGTGATAGGTATTATTGTCTAGTTGTTCTGTATAAAATCTAAAATATTTCTCACCGGTGTTTCTCAATAAATGGCGTTGCAAGGCCTGCCAAATCTCCTGGTGGCAGAACGTGCTTGCGCATAAAGTTATTGTACAGAATAGCATAAACAATTAACAAAACACTAAAACAAAAAGCTTTCCATGTATGTCAACCAGGATTACAGTAAAAAAAAGTGTATGGGGTGGTTACCTTGATGAAAACTAAGCACTCTTCAACTATGGCAAAAGGTGTGCAAATTGAAAATATGGGAGATACAGGACAGAGAAGAAAGAAGAGTGACCTTTCATTTTCTAAGTCCCCATCCATCATGTTTCCCCTGCAAGGACCGAAACCAAGCTGGTTAATTTTCCGAATATGACAATTGGGTCTTCCCTGACAATATTCATATCATCAGATTTGTTCTTGTGTGATAAGAACGAGTCTGATGATTATTTCCGTTGCATTCTCCAGCCTACAATCTTCATGTTATTTGATAAGTCCAGATAGCAAGGGAGGGAATGAAATAGATCAGGGAAATTGTGGGGTAAAACAGGAAATATGAAGAAAAGAGAACAGAAATATGTAAAACAAGCACACAAAAAAAAAAAACTTAAAATCTGATAATGAAACTCTGCGGACGTTGCTGCTATCTTTGAAAGTTTACGTACCGACGCGCCAACTTTTGAAAAACTGTACGGGAACCAAACCCAGCATTCGTTAAAAATCTACGGGATTTCACATAATCCAGATCCCCCGTGGTACTCGTACATTGCGTCCTAACCAGTAAACCAACAGAGCCTTAATCCTGTGGGATTTATATATTCCCTAGTCAGGGGGCTATGCCCCTTGGACCCCCATGGCAATATATATGCCTAGCAAGGGGGCTACACCCCCTAGACCCCCTGCGTAAAACCACTAACCTTTATATAGCAAAACATCAAATGTTTCTTTGCTTCTACATATGGTCACAATTGCTTGGTTTCTGTTCACTTTTTTGGCATTTGGGGCACTTGACAGGTTCAAAGATCAGGCTGTGACAGTGACTAATGTCTATTTGTCCTGTATATCAACAATATTACTTTTAAAATGACCCATAATTGACGCACACTTAAAATGAAACATTTCTCACTGGCATTTCTCAACTTAATGGCGTCACACGGCCTATCAAATCTCTTGGTGGCAAAATACACATGTGCACAAGGTTATTGTACAGAATAGCTTAAATACTTTCCAAAACATGTAAATGAAGTATAATAAAACTAAAGGAAAGCATTACAAACATGAATTTGAGAAAACAGAGGCTGATAATTACAAAATAAGGTCATTGTTACCAAGACCGACACACCCTCCCAGAGACTAAGTTTCAAAATCAGATTTTTTATATCTTTCCTCTACCCAACGATCTTGGGGGATGTGTGGGGAACCAGGGTTTGAAGGGGGGAGGGATCATGGATGACACTGGATGTCAGTAAGAACCTGCAGAAATAAAAGAAAATGATTTATGAAACATTAAAAAGTCAATTTTTCGAAAACCCGCGCCAAACATTGTCCAACAAACGATGTTTCTACGGACATCCCCACCATCTTTGAAAGTCTATGGACCAGCGTGCCAATTTTTGAAAAACTGCACAAGCAGATATGCTCCTTAGTCAATGGGCTGGAGCGTCCAAATTGAGCTCACTTCCCACAAATATTCAGGATCACCTTAGTCAATCTAAAATTGCACGCAAATTTGCCATTGAGATTGGATGTTCTGATACTGACCCCTCAGACTTTGCTGAGATCACTGAGTGGGAACTGAACAATGCACTGATCAAAGGAAAAGCGTCCGCCCCAGGTGAGGATGGAATTACCTATAGTGTCCTCCGCCTTATAGCTCAGGTACCTGGTAATCCCCTTTTGCACCTATACAGGTTAAGTTTGTCACAAGGTATTCTGCCTGGCTCCTGGACACGCAGTCTAATCATCCCTATACCGAAATCAAACACTGATAAATACCGACCAATTTCATTAACCTCATGTGTATGCAAAGTTCTAAAAAGGATAATTTTGAACAGACTCAGGTACAGGTTACAAGGTAAATTATCTCACAGACTGTACGGATTTCTATCGGGACGTAGCACACAACATTGCTTTGCAGAGTACTTTTCACACTCTAATCCGGGGAAAGCACACTGTTTTCTTGACCTTAAGTCAGCTTTTGACATTGCAAACAGAGAAGTTATCCTAGAACAATTAGTAAGCTTTGGCATCCGGGGTAAAATATTGAACTGATTAGAATGTATCTCTCGAACAGATCTGCAAGTGTCCTGTTCAGGGAGTGAGATGTTCCACTTCACAGTCTTTTGAACTTGGGACGCCACAGGGAGGAGTTCTCAGCCCTATGCTGTTCAAAGTCCTCATGCACAAGCTGGTGGCAGATATCCCACTTGGGGATGGTGAATCCATTATATGCTATGCTGATGACATATGCGTCAGAGCATCATCACAAGTGAGGATGCAAATAATTCTCGACAGAATCACAGCAAAGGCACATGAGTGTGGATTAGTCATTTCCGCTGAGAAAACAATGGCTCTAAACCCATGTATCATACCCCCACCCACTTTTCGCATAGGTGACCAGGAGCTTGACATATGCCACAAGTATAAATATCTCGGGGTGAATGTAAATGATGCAGACCTGGTCCTCTCTCTAAAGAAGAGACTCTGGGAGAGATTGAAACCTTTGAAAGTTCTTGTCGGAAGAGAACATGGCATCAATGTTAAGCTCGCTAGACTGTTTTACTTGGCTTTTATAAGGTCAGTTGTAGACTACCATGCACTGCACTTGTTGCAGTGTAAGGAATCAGAAATAGGTAGTTTGGAGGTAGTGCAAAATGAAGCTATGAGGATTATCCTCGGCGCCCCGAGAACAGCAAGGATAGTAAACATGAGATCAGAATTAAACTTACCATCCATTTCTGATAGAATAATATTTATTTCCACCATATTTGGGTCAAAGCTCTGAGGGAACCCTCGTATCTCTCAGATTTCCAAAACAACTGCAACATAAAATCACGCAAGTAGACGTGACAAATCACACACACGCGCGCCCTCTGATACACAAAATCTCCATGAACATTATAAAACTCAATGTTCCAATTAGTAAAATACCAAAAGGTCGCTCCATTCCACCATGGAAAAATTCAACATTGATCGTGCACCTTACATGTCTACCACAAAAAAACAGGGTGCATAACTGTGTGTTGAAACAAATTGCGCTAGCAACGGTAACGGAACACACAGAATCTATGGTGATGATGCATATGAGTGTTACGCCGACGGATCCGTACAGTCTGGATACAAAGCTGGTTTTGCTTGCGCTGTATACAAAAATGGCTTACTACAACATCAAGTTAATATGAGAATACAAAACTGGGCCAGCACTACACAAACGGAGCTGGCAGGTATACTCCTCGCAACGGAATTCTTAATGTCTAGGGGCTCTGGAGTAGTTTTCTGTGACTCTCAAAGTGCTCTTCGGACGCTAAATTCTTTCAAAGCAGGTGGCGATGAAGAAATTGTGAGTTGCATTAAGCGTAAACGTAACCTATGCAACAGAGCGTAATTTCAACATTCAGTTTGTATGGATACCATCTCATGTTGGCATACGCAAGCACGACCACGTAGACAAATTGGCGAAAGAAGCCTGCAGCAAGGATATTGTGAACATAGATCTTGGGATGCCTCTTGCTAGGGTTTCACATATATTGAAAGTTCTCATAAGGAAGAACTAGTAGATCTGATTAACACTCAAAGGCCTGAAAGCTGTACCATAAGGCACTACGATCATATAGGGATGGCAAGCCTTCCTATGGGTGGCACCGAAGTCAAACCAGACAGTGTGACGTGGTTATTGCCAGAAAAACGTTTAGGTTACAGAATGTACTGGCAACTGCACGGTGCAAGAAGTGCAGATGAATCTAATGTAGACTGTGTAACGAAGAAAACAAACGAACGCTTGAGCACTATATCTCGGAATGTCATGTGATACAGCCTTTCAGACCACCTAACATGAGGTATAAAGAACTATGTGAATATTTCATTTCATCTGATACATTGGAAGATATACTCGTACTATACCCTAAATTTACTATGTGATAACTCCCGTATGCAAATAACAGTGTTATTCAAACACAGTGGCAAAAGCATATGTAAGTAATAATTTTGTATGATGTATGATTTATATTTTATTTTACCCCTTTTACAACTACAGTAGTTACAGACTACTGTACAATGTCAGATATATGTAAAACTGTAATCATGATTGCCCACGCCTGAGCAGATAGCCAGGGTGGTAAATAAACTTACTTAACTTAACTTAACTTTGTGAATAAAACCTGTTGTTCTGTAAAAATCTACTTGGTTTCACATAATCCACATCCCAATGGTAATCGTACAATGCGTCCTAACCAATAAACCAATCTAACCTTAACCCTGGGGGATTTATCACTATTGATCTATATATTCCCTAGCCAGGGGACTCTGCCCCCTGGACCCCAGTTGTAATATATATGCCTAGCCAGGGGGCCAGGGTAAAACCACATACCTTTATATAACGACACACTGGAAGTTTCTTAGCTACCGTCTATGGTCACAATTGCTTGATTTTTAATCGATTTTTTTGGCATTTGGCGCACTTGATGGGTTCAAATATCAGGCTGTGATAGAGACTAATGTCTGTTTGTCCTGTAGATCCACAATATGGCTTTAAAAATGTCCCGTAATTGACGCAGCATTTGAAATGAAATATTTCTCACTGGCGTTTCTCAACGTAATGGCATTGCATGGCCTGTCAAATCTGGTGGCAGGAGGTTATTGTACTGAACAGTGTAAGTAATTACCAAAACACGTAAAAGAAGTACAATAAAAGTAATTGAATCCATTAAATATATGAATTTGGTGTTTTGCTATATAAAGGTATATGGTTTTATCCAGGGGGCATAGCTCACTGGCTAGGCGAATATAATACCACAGGTGTCCACTGGGCATAGCCCCCTGGCTAGGTGTATATATATTATCATGGGGGACTAAGGGACGTAGCTCCCTGGCTAGGAGAATTTAATATCATGGGAGTCCAGAGGATGTAACCCCCTGACTATAGATCATGGTGTATAAATCTCACAGGATTAATGTTATGTTGGGTTATTGGTTAAGACGCAAAATAAGATTTCCATTGGGGATCTGGATTATGTGAAAAAATGAATCCTGTAGATTTTTCCCTGAACGATGGGTTTAGTTCCCATAGTTTTTCAAAAGTTGGCATGTCGGTGCATAGACTTTCAAAGATGGAGGCGATATCCATAGTTTCGTTATCCGATTTTAAGTATTTTTTGTGCTTGTTTTACATATTTTTGTTTCTATTCTTATTTCAGCCGGTTTTACCCCATAATTTCCCTGATCTACTTCATACCCTCCCTGGCTATAGGGACTTAAATCAAATCACATCAAGATTGTAGGCTGGAGAATCAACGGAGATCAAATTCATTCTCATCACACTAGAACAAATCTAATGGTACAAACATTGTCAGGGAAAACCCGATTGTCATATTCGGAAAATTAACCAATAAAACAAAAAGAATACATTTCATACAAGAATTTGGAATTTGTCAGGGTAACCACTCCATGCACTTTTTTACTGTGATCCTGGTTGTCATGTATGGAAAGTTTTCCAGCAGCTTCCACACCAAATTGGCACATCACATGTGGCACACAATTTGAAAAGGTACATTGGGAAATATGAGACATTTTGGTAATTTTTCACAATACTATAACTCTATGACTCCTATTTGCAAAGTTATTTATTCTTTTTACTCATTAACATTTTTAGCTTTTTGGCCATTTTTCCAATGTTCATATTTGCCATTTGATATGCATTATCCAGATGGTAATATTTTTTTAGACCATATCATTATTCTGTACAGATTAAGTTTCAACTAGCCATATAAAAAAAAAAAAAAAAAAATCTATGCATGGGACAGAGCGATTAAATCTGAGAAACTTGTCTTCTATGTATCACCTTCGCAACTCAAAAATAGCAAAGTTATTAGACTTTCCTACTTTTTGTAAACAAAACAATGATGCTGTTTTATTTTATTATTATTGTAATATCTTAATTTCATACATAGATAAAGCCTGCATAACTTTCATGAAGGAGAATTAGTGTCTGCATGAAAGGCTATAACAACACAAGAGTAATACTATGATAATATTTAGTATTTACAGCTGCTGATAAATTTCTTAGTCTCTGCAAATTGATGTGTCTGGACCATGTTATGGGCAAGAGGGGCATGAAGAATTGAGTGGGAATTTTAAAATGTCGGACGCTACTGCGTGAGTTTATCAGTACTTTTAGTTCATGTTACTGAGAGCAATGCACGGAGATAGAGAAATGGACACTGCCATCTTATAGAGCATAAAAAATAAGAGTAGGAAGCAATACTGGTAAATCTGCAGTGGCCTCATATTTTCCAGGAAGTGATGAAAATAGGCCCTGCATGGCACCACCCTGAGACAAAGTCCCAATTCATGCAAGGATGTGACAAGTAATTCATTGCTGCGGTCGACCAAGTAGTCCATGTATTACTATGCACTTGTAAGAAACATTACCAGTGTCTGTTTTTGCAAATTCATGTATTTAATGAATTCTTTTACTTTTATTAAATTTTGACTTGTTTTGGTAATTATTTATATTGTACAATAACTTTTTGCGCATATGCATTTTGCCACTGGGAGGTATGACAGACCATACAACGCCATTTGTTGAGAAATGTTTCATTTCAAGTGTTGTCGATGTTGGGTCTCGGTAACAGTTACCGTGGATTTAACCTCAGAATTGTATACCATAATTGTATAGTTGGAACACGGCTCCCACCCCTGTAGAGTTTCAGCAAGCCTTGTTTAAATTTATTTTAGTGCTTTCTGTTTTCCTGTGTATAAATCATGTTAATTCCTCCCCAAAATACAGTGGGAAGCTGACTTACACATTTTATCAACTTTGCCATTGGGGGATACAAGTTCCACCACTCATCGAGTCAAATATAACAGAAAACAGCAGCATAGCAGCATTAAACTACGAAGGAAGATTCCATTCCAAAAAGAATTGTTTCAAAAGTTGCAGGTAGTCTACAACTCATTGCAAGGAAAATAGTTTTGATACTTTTTTTTTTTTTTTTTTTTTTTTTTTTTTTTTCGTAGTATTCAATTTTCTGTAATACAACCTGCATCACCACTCACAGTGCCAGGAATACAATACTGAGCATGGAAATGGCTCCTCCATGGAGCCGGTGCTCTTCCAGTTGCATTGTGGACATTATATTCCACACTTGTACATCGATGGAATAATATTAAATCCTCAAATGGGTAAAATAAACCACCCAATAAGTTTGTGCACTTCTGGCAAGTCTTTTCCATCACCCTGGCCTTCAGCCAAAACGCTCACAATGGAAGGCTGGTGTCACCAGGCCTGCAGCCAGATTTTCCCATGACAGCAGGTTCACGTCACTTGCCCCTTGACCCGAATTTTTTCATGAGTTCATGGTCATGTCACCTGGATCCAAGGGCTTAAAAATGTAAAGAAACTTTCACAAACACCACTTTGACCTGGTGGTCCAGTCAAGCAAGACAACATAACACACAACGTAATAGTGTAATCAATAAACTAAAATCACAGTGTACATGGCAGTTGTGTTGTGCCATCAATGGTCATTGGGTTAACAAATTACAAAATTATGCAAAACTTGACCACACTAGTTTCCTACTCTCATAAACAGTTGTGGCTAGCTTGACTTGCAACAGATTAATTTTTATTCCTGTTTAGTTTTTCTGGCGGTTATTCTGGGATACCATAGCTTCTTTCTCTTTGCAGAGTTCTGTTCTAATTTACAAAACTTCACATGCTATGATGGATGCCCAACAATTTACAACAAAATAGCACTGCACATATTGCACTCTTGCAAAGACAAACAAACCTCCATGATATATATTCTTACATGATAAGCACTATGATTAGTTCCTTAATTTATGATAAATTCCAAGTGATGTCACCAAGTTTCAATCTTGCTAGAGGTTTTCTTGTCAAAGTGCAGGTCAGTAAGTGTGTACAAAACATCAATTTCTCATTTTGTAATATTTTTTCTTATTTTCCTCTCTATACAGAATTTATCGATGTGGGGAAACCCAATCGAGCTCTTGAGGTCCTCTATGAGGTCATCAAAAGGGGCAAGATGCGCAGCTCCTACTCAGAAAAACTGCTTGAGCCTATTATGTTCAAGTACTTGGAGCTGTGTGTTGACCTGAAGAAGTCTCACCTTGCCAAAGAGGGTCTTTACCAGTACAGGAACATCTTCCAGAGTGTGAGTGCCAGGAACAGTTATGAGCTATCATGCCAAATGCATATACAGTCACAGTATTTTTCTTATTCTACTCATGTTTTAGTATACACACCAAATACATCATTGTATCATAACTGATTTAAAATATCCATTGAAATAATCATGATAATCCATCAAATGTGGAGTGAATGGTAAGAAGGAAGTGGTGTGAGTAAAGTAAAAATATGCATGAGCAGTACGTTTTTGTGCATGATATTTTTACTTTTTTATATTTATATATGATATTTTTGTGCATGATATTTAAATTAGGACCATTTACTTGGCGAAAATTCAGGTCCAAAACAAACCAACTTCATATTTTTGTTAGCAACTTTTATTCTTGCAAGAAACAAAGTATTTACAATATATCAACATTTCTTCAAAGTTTGCACTACTGATACAGGCTATAATCTTCAGAAATAATAAATTGCTTGAATATCTGTGTACTGTTTGACTCTAAAGTTTAACTCAAACAAATAGTATAAAATATAAAAAAAAAAAAAAAAAAAATCCATGAAGTTGTATTGGAACACTGTCCAAAGAACACTAAAATACTTTATTCCAACCAAAATAAACTTTTCTTTTTGATACAAAAAAGGGTAATGCTTGTTTCACAGCCATTCAACCTTGCAATAATTATTCCTTGTTTCAGTTCTCCACATTGTAATTAATATATGTGAATTTGTTGTCGCTTTCCGATGAAATTGATACAAATGCAAGTATTGGTAACTTCATACAAAATGACCTCACCCCTCTGATTACTCCAGCCACCCATAGGAATTCACAAACATCATTGTATGAACGTACGCATGTGCGCGCGCGCACACACAAACACACACACACATACACATACGTATGTGTGTGTGTGTGTATATATATATATATATATATATATATAAATGTTTATGTATGTATATGTACATATATGAATATATATGTGTATATATAAATATATATATGAATTTATATAAATGTATATATGAATATATATAAATGCATATATGTATATATAAATGCATATATGTATATATATAAATGCATATATGTATATATATAAATATATGTATATATTATGTATATATATGATATATATATATTTATATATATTATATATATGTGTATATATAATGTATATATATGTATATATATTATAATATATATATAATGTAATATATATGTATATATATGTTATATATTGTATATATAATATATATATGTTTATATATATATATATGTATATATAATGTATATTATTATATAGTATATTATTATATGTATAATTAAAATGTATAATGGTATATATAATGTATATATGTGTATATATAAATATATATGTTATATATATATATATAATATGTATATGTATATATATATATGAAATAGAAATGTATATTAATATGTATATATGTATATGTTATATAATGATATATATGTATATATATATATGTTATTGTATATATATATTATATATAGTATATATATTATGTATATATATGATATATATATATTATATATATATGTGTATATATTATATGATATATGTGTGTAATATATTATGTATATATGGTATATTATATATATATATGTATAATATGTATATAATATATATATTATATATATATGTTATATATATTATGTAATATATTGTTTTCTATATATTATATATATGTGTATATATATATATGTATATATTGATATATATATATTATTGTGTATTATATATATGTATATATATATGTTATATTATATAGTGTATATATATATATAATATATATATGTGTGTATATATATATATATATATTATAATCTATATATGTGTTGTATATATATTATATATTGTGTATATATATATGTGTATATAGTATATATTATATAATTTAGTATATATATATATATGATATATATAATTTTATATTTATATATGTATATATATTGTGTGTATATATATATATTATATATTATGTGTATATACTAATATATATTATATATATAATATATATATATATAATATTATATATATATGTATATGATATGTGTGTATATATTATATTATGTGTATTGTATATGTGTGGTATATATATATTATGTATATATTATTATTGTGTATATATATATATGTGTATATATATATGTGTGTGTGTTTATATGTGTATGTATATATATGTGTTATATATATATATATGTATATATATGTGGTATATTATTATATGTATATGTATATATATATATGTATATATATGTATATATTATATATGATATAGTATATATTGTATATTTATATATATGATATGTGTATATGTATATTTATATATAGTGTATATGTTATATATATATATGTGTATATATATATATATGTGTGTAGTAATTATATATATATAGTATATATATGTCATATGTATAAAGTAAAAAATTATATATTGATGTATATATATATATATAATATATATGTATATATATGTGTGTGTGTGTGTGTGTGTGGTGTATATATTATATATATATAGATATATATGTATATATATGATATGTATATATATATATGTATATTATATGTATATGTATATATATATATGTATATGTATATATATATGTATATGTATATATGTATATATGTATATATATATATGTGTATATATGTATATATATGTGTATATATGTATATATATGTGTATATATGTGTATATATGTGTATATATATGTATATATATGTATATGTATATATATATATATATATATATATATATACATATATATATATATATATGAGAGATAATAAGAAGAGGAGAGAGAGAGGCAGGCAGGTAGGCAGCAGAGAGAGAGAGAGAGAGAGAGAGAGAGAGAGAGAGAGAGAGAGAGAGAGAGAGAGAGAGGCAGGCAGGTAGGCAGGCAGAGAGAGAGAGAGAGGCAGAGAGAGAGAGAGAAACTGAGACTGAACAGGAAGAATTAGGACCATATAGGAAGCCATACTATGAGAAATGGTAATTCTGTACTATGTGGACATGCTTGCCAATTGTTTTTTCAACAATTTATCTTATTGTGACTTGGCTTGCCCTTCAGGCACTGCCTAAGGGAAGGGTTGATGGGGAACTGGGTACTGTTTATTTCTGCAGATTATTTCTTGCACCAAGAACTGCAACTTTTTGTCCCAGATAAGAATATCTTCAATTTGTCCTAACTCATTCACTCATTCTTTAAGATTTAATACCAATCTGGCTTCTAGTATCTTTTCTGTGAGTGAGTGTACTAATATAAGTTTTCTCTCTCTCTCTCTCTCTCTCTCTCTCTCTCTCTCTCTCTCTCTCTCTCTCTCCAGGTAAATGTATCCTCCTTAGAGACTGTTGTGCGTCGATACTTGTCTTTGGCAGAGGAACGCACAGACTTTGCCCGCAGAGAGAGTCATCAAGCTGTTGTTGACATTGATGACTTGGACAACCTTGCAACTCCTGAAGAAATTTTACTGTCTGCTGTCTCAGGAGAGGATGCACAGGTTTGCATTTTTTTATAAACAAATTTTGAATACATTGCAAGTATTGCATTTTTACTGTATATATGTTACTGTCATAAATATTCATACAGGATCGAAGTGACAGGACTATTCTTACTCCATGGGTCAAATTCCTGTGGGAGAGTTATCGCCAGTGCTTGGAGCTTCTTCGCACCAATTCCCGCGTTGAACGACTGTATCATGACATTGCCAAGCAGGTAAACATTTTTATTTGATTGATTTTTAGAGTTTGTCACGGAAAGTAATGACATTATCATTTGTTAAAAGTTGTAAGAAGGAATTGAGATATTTTTAAGTGTTGATAAGTCATTTAAATCCTATAGATTTACAGCCTTTGATTGAATTTAGTAATTAGGTATGGAACATTCTTTTATTAATTTTCTGAAATTTTAGGCTTTCAGGTTCTGCGAGAAGTACAGCCGCAAGACAGAGTTCCGTAAACTATGTGACAATTTGCGAACTCATTTGTCACACATCCAGAAGCAGCAGGGGTCTGCAACAGCTGTTAATCTCAATAATCCAGAGACACAACAGGTCATAAACTATTTTCCTTATACATTCTTCCTTTGTTTTTGTCCTGTAATTACTTTGTGTGTCCTTTCTTATTCCTTTTTCTTTCTTTCTTTCTTTCTTTCCTTTCCTTTCCTTTCCTGTCTTTTTTTTTTTTTTTTTTTTTTTTTTTTTTTTTTTTTTAAGAACTCCCCTACAGTTGAGCACTCTACAGATAACTTTTTAAATATTATTGTTATATACAAAAATGTATTAGTAACTGCTTGGAAGAAATTTTCATCTGTGCTATTGTGTATTTGAAATTGCTTTTTGTCAGGTTTCTCCCTATTTCCTGTAAATACCCAAGCGTGATATTTGCTCTACATTGCCCTTTAGGAGTAAAGATGTAGATAGTCCTGAATTGAACTATGATGTGTAGATGAAGTAAGCATATTTTTATATTGACTGCATGTGTCTATTTCTGGAATGTTTTTGAAAGATGGTTAAAAAAAATAATAATAATAATTAAAAGTTGTTTCATGTCTGTTTCTTACTACACATCCATTTCTTTTATGAAGATTAGCACATAGCAGTTGAAATTGACTTAATGGAATACAATATTTCTTCTCTGTTATTTATATGGTAGCATACAAAGTAAGGAAGAATTTTAGAATTATATATTTTTGGGAGGGAACCACAAAAAGTTAAAGCACTAATTTATATTTCTTAAATTAAAGGATATTACAAATTAATTATTAACAATTTCCTTTCCTGTTCCATACATAACCAGTTGCTCCCAAGTAGAATTCAGGTATGCTATGGACACTTAAAAGACACCATGAGAATTGCATAGAATTTGAATATTTGTTGACTCAACAGATGAATCTGGAGACCCGCTTAGAGCAGCTCAACTATGCTATTAAAATGGAATTGTGGCAAGAGGCTTACAAAGCTATTGAAGATATTTCTGACTTGATGAATAAATCCAAGAAGATGCCAAAGCCACATGTAATGGCCTCCTATTACCAAAAATTGTCACTGGTGTTCTGGAAAGCTGGCAATCAACTCTTCCATGCTGCAGCACTCTTCAAGCTCTTCCAGCTCTTGAGGGACCAGAAGAAAAACATTACAAGTAAGTGCACCACTACACCAAATTTTATACAAACTTGTGTGTGTGTGTGATTATATTATATTATATTATATTATATTACATATTTTACATATTTTTTTATATCCTAATATGTTTTTTATAATTACATATTTTATATACAGTTATATAATTTATATATGACTATATATTTTATATATATATATATTTTATAACTATATATTATATAATAAAATATATTATTATATGTAATATATATTATATATATCAAATTATATTATATATTGAATAAATATATATTATATATATAAATATTATTATATATATCAATATATTTTATATATATATATATTTATATATATATATATATAATATATATATATATATATTGTTATATATATTTTATAAAAAAAAATTTGTTTTTAACAAAAAAAAACAAAAACTATATCTATATCTCTATATATATCTAATATATATATACTTGGTATATCTATAATTCCATATATATGTCTTATCTATATATAATATCGATATATTATATATACTCTATTGTATTATATATATATATATATATATTTTGTATATCTATAGCTATATAAGTAATATATATATCTATATATATACATCATTGTAATCTCGATATTGTATATATATATTAATATATATATATATCTATTATATCTTGTTCTATATATATCTATATATCTCTATATATATATAGTTTCTCTATTACTATATTTATATATATATATTCTATATATCTTATCATATATTTGTCTATATTATCTATATACATATATATATATCTATTATTATATATCATTATATATATATATATATATATTCTATATATATATAATATATTAATAATATATATATATATACATATTTTATATTTATATATATATATATATATATAAATATATATATATAGGTATCGCTATCATTATATTATAAGTGTATATATCTCTATAATCATATTTATATAGTCTATATATATATCTATATAATATATATATATGTCTCTATCTATTTTATATATAATATCTTACTGATATAATGGATATCGATAGTTATATATAATCTAATATATATATAATATAATGTATATCTATAATATATATATATATATCTATATATATCTAATATAGATTATCTCATTCTATAAATATCTATAATATATCTATAATATCATATATAACTATATATATATTTACATTTTATTTATTAGTATAATATATATATATTATAATATATATATCTATATCTCAATCTATCTATATCTCATATTCGTATATATATATCTACTAATATCTATATCCTATATATATACCTATACTCTTATATATATATCTATAATATATAATCTACTATATATTGAATAATATTTCTATCTCCTAATATATATATATATATTATATATTATATAATTATATCTATATAATATATAATATCTATATAATATAGATATATAATATATATATATATCTATATTCTATATATAATATATATATATAATATATGTATATAATATCTATATATTATATTATATATATATATATGTGTATATATATAATTCTATATATGTATATCTATACTATATATTCTGTTGTCTATATATACTGTATATATATATATATGTATATATGTATATATATATCTGTTATATATATATGTATATATGTATGTTATATATATATGTATATATCTAATGTATATCATATAGATATATATAATGATATATATCATCTATATGTAGCTATCTATATGTTCTCTATATAGTATATATATATATATTATATCTCTCTTTCTATCTATATATGTATATCAGATATGTATATCTATTGTAGATGATATGTATGTATCTCTATATGGTATATAAATCTGTATCTATTCTCTGTATATTTATGTCTATAGATAGTATATATATTATGTATCTATCGTCAGAGTCTATATATCTGTATCTCTCTGTATCTTATCTTCTGTATATATCTATCTGTACTATGTAATATGTCTCTCTACTCTATGTATATATATGTCTATTCTCTGTAGATATATCTGTCTATCTATTGTATATCTATCTTGTTATCTCTATCTGTAATATCTAATCTTCTCTATATATGTAATCTCTATCGTATATCTTATGTATAATATATATTATATATCATCATCTGTATCTTATACATATGTAGCCTCTCTATCCATGTCATCTCTCTCTGTCTTATATTGTATCTATGTATCTCTAGTTATATATATGTAGTATATAATATGTAATCTATTCTCTATATGTCTATCTATATGTCTTATATATATGTAATTATATATAGCTTATATCTATATATGTCATCTCTACTATGTATCTCTCTTGTATACTATTTATCTATCTATCTCATGTATCACTATTATATCTGTAGATATATCTATTGTATATATATATCTATATGGTTATATTCTCTGTATATATACTTCTCTCTGTATCTCGATATATTATATATAATATATATGTATATATCTATCTGTATATATATATATATATGTCTCTATATATATATCTCTTTCTATATATATGTATATCGATGTGTATCTATGTATATCTATAGTCTATATATATAACTGTATATATATATGTCTCTGTATACTATCATATTTCTATAGATATGTATCTGTATGTCTGTGTATATTATAATATAACTGTCTAGTATGTCTATATATATATCTTATTATCTTTATGTACTATGTGGTATGTATCTATCTATATACTAATATCTATAACATACTGTTAGGTATCTGTGTAATATATATACTATATCCATCATATAGTATATGTGTCTGTATCATATTTCTGTATATATACTCTATGTATGTATCTGTGTATTCTATATCTATATCTATATATAGTATGTATGGTCCTTGTGTATGGATCTCTATATCATCTGTACTGTCTGTCTGTAATTTGTATGTACACTCTAATATCAATGTCTATGTTGTCTGTCTATTCTCTATATCTCTCTATTTCTGTCTGTACTGTATCTGTGTATGTATATCTCTATCTCTATGTATTTATTATTCTATGTGTCGGTCTTATATCATAATATATGTCTTTATGTATTCTCTGTGTATGTATATATATCATCTCGTCTCTTTATTTCTGTATGTCTAGTGTATGTATATTATCTATATATGTATATCTGTGCGGTATTATACCTTGTCGTTATCTAATATTATGTCTGTCTGTAATGTCTGTCTATGTTATAGTCTATATATAAGAAATATATGTCTTTCTGTATGTTGTATGTATAATATATCATATCTATGTAATGTATGTCAATGTATCATTGTCATGTATATATATATATGTAGTATATATATGTGTCTGTCTATCATATGTATGGCTGTTGTCTATGTGTATGTATCTATCACAATCTGTATGTATGTATGTATGTACATGTGATTATAGAAAAAATATATATCTATGTATGTATGTCTGTATATGTGTTGTATATATATCTCTGTCTGATATATGTATGTCTGTATGTATGTCTGTTATGTATAGTGTATGTTATACTATATATGTATGTCATGTTATGTATATGTGTAATGTATTCTATCTATATCTCGGTATGTCGTCTGTATATGGTATGTATATATATATCGATACTGTTGTATGTTTTGTGTAGGTATATATAATGATATATAATATATATGTATGTATTGTCTGTATCTTGTATGTGTATCATCTATATATATGTATGTATGTGTTATAGATATGTTCTGTAATTTATATGTGTATGTATATAATATCATTTATGTATATGTGTAATGTATATTATCTATTTATATCTGTATGTATGTGTAATCTATAATAGTATCTATTCGATTTAGGTACTAATTTATCTATGTATGTATTATGTATGTATGTATAGATAATATATAGATATGTTGTATTAATGTATATGTGTATGTATATATATTTATCTATGTATGTCTGTGTATATTTCTAGATATATATATATCTCTCTCTACTGTATGTGATCTATCTATAATATCATATATATCTATGTATGTCTGTATCTGTGTATTTGTATATATATGTATGAGATCTCATCTGTATGGATCTATAGATGTTGATATCATCATATGTCTGTATATATAGAATCTTGTATGTATGTATCTGTGGGTATGTATATATATATATATATATTGTATGTATGTATATGTGTATGTATATATATATTATATATACTACACATATACATACTATATATAATATATATACTCCCCATATACATACATAATATATAATATATATATGTATGTATGTATATGTGTATTAGATATATATATATATATAAGTGTATTATGTATGTATGTTGTATATATGTATGTATATATATATAGTTATGTATGTCTGTAGTATATGTGTATGGATATTATATATTGTATGTATTAATGTGTGTATGTCTATATATATATATATATCTATATTATGTATGTGATGTATATGTGTATATATTATATGTCTGTATGTATGTATATGTGTCTTTATATATCTATATGTATGTATTCTTTTATTGTGTATGGTGTCTATATATATATATGTCTGTTATGTATATATATGTATGTATGTCTGTCTCTCTGTCTGTATTCCATGTGTAGGTCTCATCTATATATATCTCTGTATCATGTGTATGTCTTCTGTATCTTTGTATGTATATCTATATCTATGTCTGTATGTATCTGTGTATGTCTATATATACTCCTTGGTGTATATATATATAATATATCCATCCACTATACTCCTATATATCATATATATACATACACATTTACATACATATATATCTATATATATACATACCCATAATACATACTATATATATTATATGTATGGTATATTGTGTAATGTATAGATATGTATGTATGATCTAGGGTATTTATATATTTATATGTATGTATATATGTATGTATGTATGTATATGTGTAGTATTATATATATATATTTTATGTTATGTATGTATATGTGTATGTATATATATATATATATATATGTAATGTATGTAGTATCTGTGTATTATAATATATATATATATATGTATGTAGGTAGGTATATGTGTCTCTTATAGATGTATGTGTATATGTATATTATAGATATGTATGTATGTATATGTGTATGTAATTTATACTATATGTATGTATGTATACTGTGTATGTATATATAATATATATCATTACATACACATACTACATACATATATATAGATATATACCATACACATTATACTACATATATTATATATTACATACACTATACCTACAAATATATATATATATGTATGTAGGTAATGGTATTATATATATAGTGTATGTAATGGATATGTGTAATCTATATATATCTTTATGTATGTATCTGTGTATATATATATATCTCTGTATGTATTATATATTATATATAATATATATATGATGTATGTATTATATGTGTATGTATATATATATACTCTATGTATGTCATGTTGTATAATGTTATGTATACTATATATATATATAGGTATTTATGTATGTATATGTGTATGTATAATAATATATATATATTGTATGTTATGTATTTATATATATGTATGTATGTATGTATATGTGTATGTATATATATATATATATGTATGTATGGTATGTATATGTGTATGTATATATCTATATATATCTAGATGTATGTATGTATTATGTGTATGTCTACTATACTAGCCTGCTATAATCTGGTAGTATGTTGTCTCGGTTGTTCTGTTATATATCTATATCGTCTGTCTGTATCTGTGTCTGTGTCTGTAATGTCATATATCTATACTCTCTGTATGTCTTCTGTATGTCTCCTGTGTCTGTATGTATCTTATTTCTATATATCTGTATGTCTGTATGTCTATGTTGTCATGTGTATCATATTATCTAGGTTGTCTGTATCTATCTCTATTTATGTCTGTATACTGTGTCTGTGTCTCTATATCTGTCTATCTATATCTCTATGTCTGATGTATGTTCTGTCTAAACTTTGTCTGTTATCTCTCTACCTATACTGTATGTATTATATGTATGTACTACTTACCTCTTTCTGTATGTATGTCCTGTTACTATGTGTCCTGTCTCTATCTCTCTCTGTACTGTTGTCTGCTACTGTGTCTGTCTCTATTATATCTCCATCTGTCTTCTGTCTGTCTCTGTGTCTGTGTATCTCTATATATAATGTCTGTCTTCTACCTGTGTGCTGTCTCCACTCTCTCTAATGTCTGGTATGTCATGTCTCGGTGTCTGTATCTATCTCTGTCTGTCTGTATGTATTCCCTGTTCGTGTCTCTATCTAGTATGTAGCTTTATTGTTTTTTTTTTTCTCTGTCTGTATGTCTGTCTTGTGTTCCGGTATCCTCCTCTCTGTCGTATGTAATGTGTCTTCTCTCTCTCTCTCTGTATGTATGTCTGTGTGTCTTCTTCGCTCTATCTTGTATGTCTGTCTGTCTGGCTCTCTTTCCCCCCCCCCCCCTGTCTTTCTGTCTCTGTGTCTGTCTCTCTCATGCTCTGTCTGTCTGTATCGGTGTCTTACTCATACTCTCTCTGTCTGCTATGTTCTGTGTCGTTTCGCCTACCTATGTTTGTCTGTCTCTGTGTCTGTCTCTCTCTTCTGTTCCTTCTCTGTTGTCTGTCTCATCTCTCTTCGCTCTCCTTTCTGTCTGTCTGTCTCTCTGATTCTGTCTCTCTCTCTCTCCTCTCTCTTCTGTCTCTGTGTCTGTCTCTCCTATTATCTCTCTCCTGTCTGTCTCGCGGTGTTCTGGCTCTCTCTCATCTCTCTCTGTCTGTCTGTCTGTCTGTCTGTTGTGTGTCTTCTCTTACTCTCGCTCTCTCCTCTCCTCGCTCTCTGTTCTCTGTCTCTGTGTCTGTCGCTCTCTCTCTTCGTGTTTCTCTCTCTCTCTCTCTCTCTCTGTCTCTCTGTGTCTTCTCTCTGCTCTCTCTTCTCATTCTCTCTCTCTCTTCTCCTCTCTCTCTGTCGTCTGCCCTTTCCCCCTCTCTCCGCTTTCCCCTTATCTTGCTCTCTCCGGCGCCTCATGGTCCTCCGTTTTTTTTTTTTTTTTTTCTTGTTTACAAACGGCCCCCTTTCCCGGTGAGGAGCTGGGCAAGCGAGCATCCATAGTACTGATTGCTACCTTAGCAATCCCTCTCCCATCTGCTCACCCAGAATTTGATCGATTTATTGAAACTGAGAAGTCTGCCTTAGAGAAGATTGAGAAGCTAGCAACTCTTCTCTCTTGCAACACACCAACCCGTCTATCCCTTATCAGGTTAAGATTACTTTTTCATCATCTCCTATTCACTGCTTTGTCGGATCTACACATTTTTCCTCTTGTCACCGTTGTTGCTGATCATTAGCATTGTTTTCCTTCTTCCCCGTCATGAACAGCAGTTGGCAGCATCATTTTGGATGCTGCAGATATCTCTCGTAGGCCATTCATTTGTATTTGGTAACTTATTGATGTATTTCTTATAATTTTTATTTATCATAATTGCAAGGCAATCAGAAACATGAGATCAGATTTTGTTAAAACCCAATCTGCACATATGGTAAGAATACATGCCATGCCCACTGTAATATTAGTTGATTTATTGTATTTACACATAGATGGCTCTACTAGTGCTTAGGTAGTTATTAGTCCAACCTATCTCACCTGTTTATCCTTTTCCTAGACTTTTGGAAAGGGACTTTTGCAATATTTCATTGTCTTAAATGTTACCAAGATCTTAATAACAATTTAATAATCGTAACCTTAATAACAGTGATAACAGTATTGACATCAATTTTCCTGCCAGTTCAAGGAATGGGGGAAATCAGGATCGGTCACTAGGGCCTACTAATAAACTCCTTGCCGGCTGAGCACATGGAACCATCTGTATGTAACAAAATTCACAAAAGACTACAGGGACAAAAAATAAATCCATGATGGTTCGGTTAATATGCTAAAATCATACACTTGCAGAGACTTAATCAGATTCAATGTTGTGAGTGCAGTCCCTCAAGAATTGCAGAATCTCTATCAGTTGATGGAGGTAGAGTTTGACCCTCTACATCTTTGCAACCGTATGCAGTCAAACCTGGAATGGATTCAGGAGCATCCAGAACTTGGTAAGCTAGTATCTGATACTTTCATGTTTATATGTGTGTATTTGACATTTGGAAAAGTTGCTTAGTAATTTATATACTAGTAATTGATCCCTTGACATTTGGAGTGCATTGTATACTATGATTTATATTATATATCTATTTCCTCAAAAAATCAAGGAATGGAGTAAAGAGGTAATTTCTTGGTAACTAAACACTACTGGAGCCATTTCTGTAAAAGAATAGAACAAAGTAATGAAACACACACACACACATATATAAATATAAATATATATATATATAAATAGTTTATATATATAAATAGTTATATATATATAAATATATATATATATAAAAGAAATCTATATGTACATCATCATACTCTATATATATCAATAAGTCATATATATATAATCAATATATATATATAATCATATCTATCTCTATGCTATAAATATTCATATATATATAGCTCTCTGCAATCTATCGATTATATTCGCTATCTATCTATATTTATATCTCTACTAACGTATATAGCTAATACATCTATATCTATCTATATACCTCCTAATCTCTACTCTCTCTCTATAAAATTCTCTCGACTCTCTCCTCTCTCTATATCTATCCACTCTCTCTCTCATCCCTCTCGATCTCACTCATATATCTCTCCCTACCTCTCTCCCTCTCTCTCTCCCCCATCTCTCACTACATACCTCTACTGTCATCTCTCCATCTCATATCTCTTCTGTCTCTTCTCTCACTATTTCTCTCTACTCTCTCTCTCTCTCCCTCTCTCTCTCTCTCCCTCTTCGTCTCTATCGCTCTCTCCACTCTCTACTCTCTCTCCCTCTCTGTCTCTCTCCTCCCTCTTCTCCTCTCTCACCCTCTCTCTCTCTCTCTCCCTCTCTCTCTACTCATCTCCCCTCTATCTCTCTCACTCTCTCCGCTGTCCCTATTCTCTTCTCTCTCTCCTCCATATCTCTTTCTCCACCCTCATCTCTCTCTCCCTCTCTCTCTCTCCCTCTCTCTCTCTTCTCTCCTATCTCTCTCTCTCCCTCTCTCTATCTCTCCCTCTCTCTCTCGCTCCTCCCTCTCTCTATCTCTCTCCCTCTCGCTAATTAAAATATAAATAAAAATATAAAATATAAAAAAAAAAATTTTTTTTAAAAATTTTTTTTTCAAATATATAAAATTTAAATATTTTTTATAAATTTTTAAAATTTTAAAAATTTTTTTTTTAAAAAATATTATTTTTAAAAAATTTATTTATTAATTAAAATAATTAAATTATTATAAAAAATTTAAAAAAAAAAAAAAAAAATTTTTTTATATTTTTAAAAAATTTTTAAAAATATATATTTTTAAAAAAATTTTTTTTTTTATAAAAATTTTATTTTTATATTTTTTTTTTTATTTTTATTTTTTTTTTTTTTTTTTTTATTTTTTTTAAAATTTTTTTTTTTTTTTAAAAATTTTTTAAAAATTTTTTAAAATTTTTTTTTTTTTAAAAATTTTAAAATTTTTTATTTTTTTTTTTTTTTTTTTTTTTTTTTTTTTTTTTTTTTTTTTTTTTTTTTTTTTTTTTTTTTTTTTTTTTTTTTTTTTTTTAAATTTTTTTTTTTTTTTTAAAATTTTTTTTTATTTTATTTTTTTTTAATATTTTTT
>NC_051391.1:27027305-27037690 GCF_015228065.2 Penaeus monodon | reverse complement strand
GTCCCTCCCTCACCCCTCCTTTCCAATATAGGCAACTGGACAGATCGACCTACCTACACGTCACAACAAGAAGTAGGTTAATGACCGCCGAAAGTGACTAATGTAATCAATGACCGTAACCGTAATCATTAACCATAGTTAATGATGTCTAAAACACACACACACACACACCCCTGGAGGACTCCTCCCCCCTTCCCTCCTCTCTGAAAACAATATCCCTGGGCCACGATGTTTCCTACCGCCCTCCCCTCTACCCCCCCCACCAGCACCCACCTCCCACCCCGCCCGCAAAATCATCATTTTTAAACTTGTACCTGGATGATAATTGACCCGTTTGCACACGAGTGATCCCCCTCTTAAGAAAAAGGCTTTTCATAATCCACCCGATCCCAGTTGTCACAGAGCCCCACCTCCATATCACCCCCCCTCCTCCCACCCTGCCCGAAATTTTCACGTTTTTGAATTGCCCTGGACGAAAATTTGCCCCCTGTTACAGACGAGTGACACCCCTCCAAGGAATGAAACTACGCGAACAAAATTAAATTTAATTATTGGCCCTTTATTGCCCCGATGCGATATAGAATAATTTCCGCGATAAAGTCTCTGATACCGAAGGGCCCCTTTCCCCTCCCTCCTAGCAAAGAAATAATAAAAGAATAAGAGGAAGAAAAAGCACCCAAACAAACATGACCCAGCGGACGTGGGAAAAGGCCCCGATCCCGGGTGCTACAAGCCCTTTCCCCCCATCTCCACGAAATTACTTCTTTTTGAATGAACGACTGAAAAAATGACCGTTTTACAGACGGTGATCACCTCATAACCATTAACAAATAACCGCGCAATGGAAAAAAACCCTACCCCCCCCCAAACCCCCCCCCATCAAGCCAACCGCAGGAGGGATAGAAGCAGGCCCAGGTAATGCCCAAATTCAAAAATAGGTGACCCCCCTTTCCCCTTCTACCCCCCCGCCCCAATTCCCCATCCCCCTTTACAAAGCAATAATAGTAAAAGAAGAAGCAAACAGTCACAAGTCCTGTTAAGGGAGATAACACACCCCTCACGAAGTGTACGGTGAGTGATCACCCCTATGAATGAGCGTGAAAAATCAATAACCGGACCCCACCCCTACCTCTATCCAGCCCACGGCGTGCTCACCCCGGGTCGTTGAAAGAGGGAAAAATTTGGGATTCTCCCCTAGTTCAGGATGCGTCCCGGGTTTAAGAATTTTAAACTAAAGGGGTCTTTGGGTTTTGACCGAAATTTACATTAACCTTCCAACATGTTTTGAATGTAACTTACCTTAAATCGCTAAAGACCCAAAAAGAGAATTCTTTGCAGAAAAAAGGATTATAAAATAGTTGTTTAAATGCCTTTATTTTTGTTTTTCAAATATACCTTTAGTCAAGAAAACGACACAAACAAAAAACCATATGGGTCGAATTCATGTAACGACGAAATAATATAACCCCCTTTTCTTGCCAAGAGGTAACTCATCTTGGGGTTTTCCCCAAAAAAAGGAAAAAGAAATCCATTTAACCCATACTGAGTTGGAATGTCGCATTAAAAAAACAAAAAATATAGCATTGACAAAGCCCCATTCCAAAAATCGCAAAGATTAATCAGTATTTTAAAAGTTTAAAAGTTTGATTAACAAAGTTGCAGCCTAATAGAATAATTAAACAGAAATTATTTAAATTTTTCGGGGAAGGTTTGATAAGTTTGCGACCTCCTTATTTTTTAAACCCTTTTATATAATTTTTTTTTTACACCCCAAAAGCATCTTCAAAATAAAAAAAATTCATTAAAAAGGATCATGAAACTTTGTTGTACCAAATGCCTTTTTATGTTTCTCAAGTTTACACAAACAACGCCCTAAGAGAAAAACACAATAAAATAAAAAAAAACAGGAAAAATTTTCTGTGTAAATGAAAAAATCCCGTTTACCATATTTCCTATTTTTGCACGTTTCAGCTCATAAAACAACGGGTTTAATTTACCTACTGGATGAAAAGCGCCGGGGTTTTTCATTTAGAGAGTATTAATGGGTTTTCAATTATTGGCAAGGTCAATATTTACGCCCCAAACCTAATATCTACCAAATAGGGCAATACCTGCCCACGTGTGAGTCAGCTTGTTTTGCTAATTTACCTCAAGGGGGCGATGCAGTTCTTTCCAAAAAGTTTCTGCCTCATTCTCGATTTTTAAAATTACATGCAACAAGGAAATCTTAAGGCCCCTATGTTAACTCATAAGACGGGGACACTTTCCCTGAGGTTTCATACAATACATCCTCCGTTTTTTGAAAAAAAAAAGCGAATCAGACAGGTGGACTAGCTTTTTAGTAATTTACCCCCCCCACGAAACGTCTATGACCTGCCCACAAGTTGTAGGGAAAAAAAAGGAACTATTTAACGGGAACATATTGAGGTACCGTAGTTTTATTTATCTAGCAAATATACTTTTTTGTTTTCCCCCGAGAACGGGAATAATATGCAAAAAGGGAAAAAATAACCTTATTAACTGACATAAGCCAACCAAACATTACTTCTCGATTTCCCCGACATTGTCTTTCACCTACAAAATGCGGCAAAAGATGAGGGAGGAGGTAGATAAGTTGCATCTTTCGGAGGCGGTCACTTTACCCCGGGCTAGATGATTTTCTTTTTCGGGAAACGTGCATTTAGACACCCCTTTTTTAAATAATACTGCTATATTTCTTAAATCTCCTTTTTAAAAAAGACAAATATTTTTAGCCCCCAGAAAAAAACTTTTTACCCCCCCTCTTCAAAATTTTTGAATAATCAATATACAATAGCCCAAAGAAAAAAGATGGTAGTCTTAACATCCTTCGCCTAAATTTCACTTGTCACTAATTTTGTAGTGGGAAAAAGTTAAAGACCCATAAAACTATTTTTATCTTCAAAAAACAAAAACTGTTTTAAAAAAAAAGGGTTTTTACTAATTTTTAAAATTCCCCTTTTTGCAACGACTCTTTATCAAAACCCGGACTTTTTTGAAAATGAAAAAATGAGGTAAAATAATTAACTGTTTGCCCCCCTGTTTAAAACTTTTTTAATGTTTGGTATTGAACAAAAAACACAGACAAATTTAACTAAAGCAGGGGTTTTTTTACCATGGGTATTTTTACCCCAGGGGAGTAAAAATATATATGACACCCCGATGCAATAGATTTAGCAGACAGCATGCAAATTTTCCCAATGATAATGTTTTTTGCGTTTTTTTTTTTTCTTTCTTTTTTTAAACAAGTTAAACAACTATATATACTTTTTTTTAACCAAACATCTTTTCAAAATATAAAAAAAAAAAAGGGGACTTCTTTTTTTTGGCTAATCATTATTCTTGTTTTTTATTTTTAGTAAAGGTGTATTGACGAGCACATCAGTTGAGAGGTTTTTTATGGAAAAGGGTTGAATCACAGTTAAAAAGGGGAAAAAAACGGGAAAAAGAAGCAATGTCTCTAAATTTCATTTTTATGAACAACAAAAAATTTCATTCCCCCCATAATAAGGGGGGAAAAAAATTCCTTTTTTCCAATTAGAGATAGAAAAATGCCCTTTTATTCAAATACAAGGCGATTGAAGTATATGGTATATGACCAGAGCAGTTTTCAGACCTGGGAAATATATGGCAAGTGTTAAAACTTTATCGTTTCTGCCACCCTTTAACAAAAAGCCAATGTTTTCATCAGTGCCTCTAAAATCTTATTTATCTAAAGATGCCTCCTAAACTCTGATGATGCTCCGGGCAATCCCAAGATGACGAACGACCGCAGACAGGCGTCAGCGAAAACCCCTACTCGCGAAAAACGAGATAATAACCTCACCAACATATAAGGCCATTAAGGGGGGGCGAAGTGAGGAAGAGGCGGACAATAGAGCGATGCCAGGGAGGTATTTTTCTCGCCTACTTTCGTAAAACGCATAGTTAATGAATATCTACCACGAAATCGCACCCTTCAGTCATATGACCAAAGTAAATCCCATGTTCTAGATAGATAGAAATTTCTAGAACGATTTGCCTCTGCTGTGGTTCTGGTAACACATCCTTCTACACACATGTTCTTTCCCGCTAGCTCACGACCCGCCCTCCCTATCAAACATGTCATAGCTTTTTGGGCAGGGCCAACATATTCTCCTACATATGCTCCTCCCCCCTCGTCCTTCGACTTAATGTGATGCTGTATTTGCCGGGAGGAAGTAAAATTTAGTGATCATAATTGTAGCGCTGATATATCACATACTTCATATCAGCAGCTTGCATATCACATATTTTGTATATAAACGTATTCTGAAAACACTGCGATCGGAGAGGCCTGTAGGGTTTTAAATTCATCTGTTTTACAATCGCCGAGAAAGCCTCGGCGAGTACCGCTGAGTAACACATGGTCTGTATCACCCGTTTTTTTTTTAAAATTTTTTTTTTAACGGCTGATACAGCCCATGTGTTAACTCAGCGGTATCGCCGAGGCTTTTCGGCGTTTTGTAACACAGATGAATTTAAACCATACAGGCCTTCCGATCGCAGTGTTACAGAAACGTGATATACAAAATATGTGATATGCAAGCTGCTGAATGAAGTATTGATATATCAGCGCTACAATTATGATCACTAATTTTACTTCCTCGCGGGAAATACAGATCACATTAAGTCGAGGGACGAGGAGGGAGGAGCATATGTAGGAGAATATGTTGGCCCCGCCAACAAGCTATGACATGTTTTATAGGGGGGGCGGGCGTGAGCTAGCGGAACGAACATGTGTGTAGGAAGGATGTGTTACCAGAACCAGCAGCAGAGGCAAAAACGTTCTAGAAAATTTCTATCTATCTAGAACATGGGGATTTACTTTGGTCATATGACTGAAGGTGCGATTTCGTGGTAGATATTCATTAAAAATATGCAGTTCACGAAAATAGGCGAGAAAAAATACCTCCCTGGCATCGCTCTATTGTCCCTCTTCCTCACTCGCCGCCATTAATGGCCTTATATGTTGGTGAGGGTTTTTATCTATCTCGCGACGAGTAGGGTATTCGCTGACGCGTGTCTGCGGTCGTCCGTCCTCTGGGTATTGCCCGGAGCATCATCAGAGTTTAGGAGGACATCTTTAGATAAATAAAACTTTAGAGGCACTGATGAACACATTGGCTTTTGTTAAGGATGGGAGAAATACGATAAAGTTTAACACTTGCCATATATTTCCCCGGTCTGAAAAATGCTCTGGTCATAACATATACTTCAATCGCCTTTTATTGAATAAAAGGCATTTTTCTATCTCTAAGTTAGGTAAAAGGGAAATTTTTCCCTCCCTTATTATGAGGTAATGTAATTTTTTGTTGTTCATAACAAATGTAATTTAGAGAACATTGCTTCGGTTCCCGCTTTTTTCCCCTTTAGGACTGTGATTCAACCCTTTCTCCATAACATACCTCCTCAACTGTATGTTGCTCGTCATATACACCTTTACTAACAAGTAAAAAACAAGAATATATGATGTAGACGCATAACAAGAAAAGAGAGTACCTTTATTTTTTATATTTTGCAAAGAATGTTTGGATTAGGAAAAGTAATATATAGTTGTTGATAACTTGATTTAAGAAAAGAAAGAAAGAAAAAAAAACGCATCAAACATTATCAGTTGGAAATTTGCATGCTGTCTGCTAAGATCTATTGCATCGAGGGTGTCATATATATTTTTACTCCCTCGGGTAAAAATACCCATGGTCAAAAATCCCTGCTTTAGGTTAATTTGTCTGTGTCTTTGTTCAATACACGAACAATTATAAAAGCTTTATAACATGAGGGGCAAACAAGTTAAATTATTTTACCTCATTTTTTTCATATTTCATAAAAGTCCTTGGTTTTGATAAAGAGTCAGTTGCCATATTTCATAAAAGGGGGAAATGTGTTAACAATTAGTCAAAACCTTTTTTTTGTACAAGTGTTTTGATTTTTGAAGATAAAAATAGTTTATATGGGTCTTTAACTGTATTTGCCACTACAGCAATTAGTGACATAGTGAGAAATTATAGGCGAAGGATGTTAAGACATACCAGTCTTTTCTTCATTTGGCATGATTGTATATTGAGTTATTCAGAAAATATTGAAGAGGTCGAGTAGCAAGTTTTATTCAGTGGCGGCGTAAAAATATTTGTCTCTTTGTAAAAGGAGATTTAAGAAAATATATGCATGTATTACTTAAAAAGTGGTGTCTGAATGCACGTTTCCCGATAAAGTAAATCATCTAGTCCGACGGTGAAGTGACCGCCTCCGAAAGATAGCAACTTATCTAGCCTCCTCCCTCATCTTTTGCCGCATATTTGTAGGTGAGAAAGACAATGTCGGGGAAATCGAGAAGTAATGTTTGGTTGGCTTATGTCAGTTAATAAGGTTATTTGTGTCCTTTTGCAATATTATTCCCGTTCTCGTGGGAAACAAAGAAGTATATTTGCTAGATAAATGAAACTACGGTAGCCATCAATATTGATTACCGTTGAATAGTTCCTTTTCTTCCTACATACTTGTAGGCAGGTACTATAGACGATTTCGTAGAGGGGGAGTAAATTACTGAAAAGCTAGTCCACCTGTGCTGATTCGTCTTTTTCTTATATCATAAAACGGAGGATGTATTGGTATGCAACCTCATGGAAAGTGTGCCCGTCTGTATAGAGTTATACATATGGGCCTTAAGATTTCCTTAGTTGCATTGTAGATTTTAAAAAATCGAGAAATGAGGCAGAAACATTTTTGGAAGAACACTGCATCGCTCCTTGAGGTGAATTAGCAAAACATAGCTGACTCTACACGTGGGGCAGGTAGTGACCTAGTTGGTAGATAATTAGGTGTTCGGGCGTAAATATTGACCTTGCGCAGATACATTGAAAACCCTATTAATACTCTCTAAATAGAATAAACCGGCGACTTTTCAATCCAGTAGGTAATTAACCTGTTAGTTTTATGAGCATGAAACGTGCAAACATAGGAAATAGTGGTAATCGGTAATTTACATTTACACAGAAAATTTAAGCCTGTTATTTTTTTATTTTATTTGTGTTATTGTCTCTTAGGACGTGTGTTTGTGTAAGCTTGAGAATCATAATAAAGGCATATTGAGTACAACAAGAGTTTCATGATCCTTTTCAATGAATTGTATTTTTATTATGAAGATGCCTTTGGGATGTAAGAATGATTAGTATAACAGGTTAAAAGATGAGAGGAGGTCGCAAGCTTATCAATCCTTCCGCGAAATTAAGTAATTTCTGTTGAATTATTCTCATTAGGCCTGCAACTTTGTTATATCAATCATTTGTAAACATTTTAAAGATACTGATTATAATCTTTGCGATTATGGAATGGACTTTGTCAGATGCATATATTTTTTGTTTTATATAATGCGAACATTACCAAACTCAGTATGGGTTAAAATGGATTTCTTTTCCTTGTTTGGTAACACCTCAAGATGAGATTACCTCTTGGCAAGAAGAGGTGGTTATATTATTATCGTCGTTACATGGAATTCGACCGATATGGTTTGTGTTTGTGTCTGTTTGCTTGTACTAAAGGTATATTTGAAGACAATAATAAAGGCATTTAATCAACGTATTTTATAATCCTTTTGGCTGCAATGAATTCTCATTATTGGGATGCTTTAGCGATTTAAGGTAAGTTACATGTCAAGACATGTTGGAAGGTTAAATGTAATTATCGGATCAATACCAATGATCCCTTTCAGATTAATATTCTTAACCGGTATCGCATCCTGAGACTAGGTGAGAATACCAATTTTACCCTCTTTCAACGACCCGTGGGTGAGCACGCCGTGTCTGGATGAGAGGTAGGGGTGAGGGTCACGGTTATTGATATTTTCACGCTCATTAGCTATAGGTGTGATCACTCACCTGTAACACTTCAGTGCAGGGCTGTGTTATCTCCTTAAGCAGGACTTGTGACTGTTTGCTTCTTCTTTTTACTATTATTGCTTTGTAATGGGGTATGGAGGAATGTGGGGCAGGGGCGGTAGGAAGGGAAGGAGGGGTCACCTATTCTTGAATTTGGTCATTACCTGGCCTGACTTCTATCCATCCTGCGGTTGGCTTGATGGGGTGGGTGGGGGGGTGGGGGGTAGGGTTCTTTCCATTGCGCGGTTATTTGTTAATGGTTATGAGGGATGATCACTCGTCTGTAACACGGTCATTTGTCGAGTCAGTTACAGTTCAAACATGAAGTATATTGCGTGCGAGATTTGGGGAAGGTCATCTGTAGCACCTGGTATCGGACCTTTGCCCACGTCAGCAGCTGGATGCATGTTTTTTTGTGGTGCTTCTTCTTCCTCTTATTCTTATTATATTGCTTTGCTGAGGAGGGGGGGAAAGGAGCCCTCAGGTATGCAGAGACTTTATCGCGGAATTATTCTATATCGCATCGGTCAATAAGGGCCAATAATTAACTTATGTTTGTTCGCGTAGTTTCATTCATTAGGAGGGGTGGTCACTCGTCTTTAACAGGGGCAATTATCGATCCAGGTGCAAGTTCAAACACGTGAATATTGCGGGGCAGGGTGGGAGGGGAGGGGGGTGATGATGGAGGTGGGTCATCTGTGACAACTGGCATCGGGTTGGATTATGATAGCCTTATTCATTAAGAGGGTGATCACTCGTGGCATAACAGGGTCAATATCAATCCAGGTACAAGTTTAAACATGATGATTATGCGGTGCTGGGGTGGGAGAGGGGTTTCTGGGGGGGTGGGGTAGGAGGGGTAGGACAAGGTAGGAATCATCTGTGGCACCAGGCATATTTTTTCAGAGAGGAGGGGAAGGGGTGAGGAGTCCTCCAGGTGGGGTGTGTGTGTGGTTGTTAGACATCATTAACTATGGTTAATGATTCCGGTTACGGTTCATTGATTACATTAGTCACTTTCGGCGGTCATTAACCTACTTCTTGTTGTGACGTGTAAGGTAGGTCGATCTGTCCAGTTGCCTATATTGGAAAGGAGGGGTGAGGGAGGGACACCCTGTGCCTGTTAGATATCATGAGAGTCGGTTAATGATTTCCAGTTCCGATCATTGATTATGATAATCACTTTGATTATGCTTACTTTCTGCTATGATGCGCCTTGAACTACCGTAAGGTAGTCTGGTGTGCATGCTAGCCATCATTAACTATGGTTAATGATTCCAGTTATTGTCACTGATTACGTTCATCACTTCCGGATACGGTCATTAGTTACGTTAATCAATTACGGTTCCAGAGGTCATATAAACTCCTTTCTGTTTACACACTCATGCCGTCGTGAGAGGAGATCTGTCCATTGTCCCACTACTTATATATATATATATTCATATATATATACACACACACACAATATATATATATATATATACATATACACAGAAATATATATATATACATATATATCATGTTTTATATATAAATACATATATTTATACATATATAATAAATATATATATTAACAATATATATAACTTATATACTTGTGTATGTATAGTATATAAATACATATATTTATATATATATATATATATATATATATATATATATATATATATATATATATATATATATACACACACACACCACCTTCACATATATGGACACACACACACACACACACACACACACACACATATGTATGTATATATATAAATAAACAACCCTCCCTGACCAGGACTCGAACCTAGAGCACTCCGGGTATGAAACCGGAGGCCAGTGCTAAACCAACCATGCCACACGACCTACTAAAAGGAGTGTGCAACTAGGATCTTACTAGCTCCATAGACATTACCTATCTACTCATACTTGAGTAATGACAGCGAAGTTTTACGCTCACTCCCCGTGGGAACTCGGTGGAAATTGATTTAGCAATTCAAATCCTAAGTCAGATGTACTGAGGTATATTTATGAAAGATGGAATAATGCAATGCCGCATTGATATCGATAAATAACAACCCGAAGTCTGAAAGTCGGACTTGGGATGAACAAGAAAAAGACTAAGATCATGTTCAACAGCAGAGTTCAGTTCGAACAGATACATGTACAAGGAGAAGTGCTAGAGATAGTGGACAAATATACATATATCTAGGGCAACTCGTACAGACAAAACTCGTGGTCCTGCCACCGGAACCTCTTCTTCGAGGTGCAGGACCTGAGCCCCATCTCTGAGGTGAGTCAGCCTTTGGGTGGCTGTCTCACTGGAGAGGGGGAACAAAGTGTTCCAAACAATGATACCTATCTCGTAGGTGGAAGGGCATTCCTCTGGTCTCTTCCCAGGGGTTCCCTAACAGAGATGTAAAAATAATCCATGGAGACCTCAATGCCAAAGTAGGAAAAAATGATCTAAAAAATGACATG
>NC_051391.1:27007019-27027205 GCF_015228065.2 Penaeus monodon | reverse complement strand
CTTTTTTTTTGCCATCTGGGGGGAAAAACCCCCGATTTTTAAATTTTTTTTTTTTTTTTTTTTTTTTTTTTTTGGGGGGGGGGGGGGGGGGGGGGGGGCAAAGGAAAAAAAAATTTTTTTTTTTTTTTTTTTTAAAAAAAAAAAAAAATTTTTTAAAAAAAAAAAGGTTTTTTTTTTTTTTTTTTTTTTTTGGGGGCTCTTTTTAAAAAAAAAAAAAATTTTTTTTTTGTTTTTTGCTTTCTTTTTTTTTTTTTTTTCCCTTTTTTTTTTTTTTTTTTGGGGATAGTTTTTAAAAAAAAAATTTTTTAAAAAGCCAATTGTTAAAAAAAAAAATTTTTTTTTTTTTTTTTTTTTTTTTTTTTTTTTTTTTTTTTTTTTTTAAAAAAAAAAAAAAAAAAAAAAAAAAAAAAAAAAAAAAAAAAAAAAAAAAAAAAAAAAATTAATATTTATAATAAAAAATTATAAAAAATTTAAAAAAATTTAAATTTATATTATTATAAATTATAAAAAAGGGAAAAAATATAAATTATAATAAAATAAAATTTTTATATAAAATAAAAATTTTTTTTTAATTTTATATAAGTATACATATATTAATAAAATTTATATATATATATAATTTATAAATAATATATATAAAAAATTAAAATAAAATTAAAATTATATATATATATATATATAATATATTATAATAAAATATTATAAAAATATTGTTAAAATATTTATTTTTAATTATAAATATAATTTTAAAATTTTTTATATTTAATATAAAATTAAATATATTTAAATATAATTAATTATATATATAATTATATTTAATAAATTTATTATATAAAAAATATTTAATATATATTTAATTATTTATTATATATAATTTATTATTAAATATTATATTTATATATATTATTGAAAATAATATGTAATTATTTTAATTTTAATTTTTGGGGAATTTTTTTTTTTTAAATTTTGTTTATATTTTTAAAATTAGTATTTTTGTTTTTTGGTTTTAATGTTAATTTAATTTTTTTTAATTTTATGTATAATTTATGTTTTTTTTTTTTAAAAAAAAAAAGGAAAAAATATATATATGAAAATATAAGATTAGATTTTAAAATTTTTTTTGTATTTTATTTTAAATGATTTTTTAAAAATTATTTTTATGTTATAAAAATTTAAATTTATTTATTATATTTTATGTTTATATATAATAATATTTTTATATTTATTTTTATATTATATTTTTTTTTATATATTAAATTTTTGGTTATTTTATATATGTATTGTTAAATTATATATATTGATTTATTGTTTATATTTAAAATTTGTTTTATAATATGTATATTATATTTATTTTTTTTAAAATTATATTATTTTGGGGGTATTTTATTTATATTTTAAATATATTTTATATTTATATATATAATTATTTTATAAAATTTATATTATTTATATTATAATTTTTAAAATAAAAATTTTTTTAAATATATTATTTATATAATATTTATAATATTTTAATTTATATTTTTGTATTATTATTAATATTTTTATTATTTAAAATTTTTTATATATTATTTATTTAATTATTATATATTTTATATAAAATTCTGTAATATATTTTAAAACCCCTATTATTTTTTAATTTTTAATTTTTTTTTAATTTTTTTTTTATTTTTTTTTTTTAATTTTTTTGATTTTTTATTATTTTTTTTTAATTTTAAATGCAGTTTTATTTTTAATATTAAATTTTCATTTTTTTTTTTTTTAGTTTAAAAAAAAACCCAAAAATTTAATTTATATTTTTTTTATATTTTTTTTAATTATTATATATTTTTGTTTCCCCTGTATTTCCTTTTAATTTTATTTTTTTTTATTTTTTTATTTTTATTTTTAATTTTTTTATTTTTTTCTTTTATAATTTTTTAGTTTTTTTTATTTATATTTAGGGTTTTTTTTTTATGTAAAACCCCCCCTTTTTTTATTTAATTTTTATATTAATTTTTTTTTGTTGTAATTTTATATTATATTTTATATATATAAAATTTGGTATTTTTTGTTATAATGTTAATTTAATTATATAGTATATTTTTGGGTATATATTTTATATTTTTAATTATAGAATTATATTTATATTTGTATATTTTTTTGATATTATTATTAATGTAATTTTTTAAAGTATTTTTTATATTTTTTTTTTTAGGTATATATTTTTTATATTTTAATTTTAAAATTTAATATTTTATTTTAATATATTTTATATATTTTATATTTTGTTAATTAATTGTTATTTATATCCTTTTTTTTATAATTATTTTTTTTATATATTATATTATATTATTTTTATATTATATTTTTTCTATTTTTTTTACTATCGTTTTTTTATATATTTTTTTCTTTATGTTATCTATTTTGTTTTATATTTTTATTATTTATATATTTTTTATTTTTTTTTAAATTTTATATTTTAATTTTTTAAATTTATCTATATTTTTATATTTATAGTATATATATATATATTTGTATTTTATAAAATTTATATTAATATATTTATAATAGTTTGTTTTTATTTGTTTATTTGAAAATTTTATATATTAATTGTATTAAAAAAATGTTTTTTATATATATTGTTAATATTATGTATATATAAAATTATTATATAGTAAATATCTATGTATATTTATATTTAATAATTTTATATATATTTATATAAATTTATATTTATGTTATATTATTATCTATATTTTTGTATATAATATGTTTTTATATGGTTAAAATATTTATTTGGGTACTAATATTTTTAATTTGTATTTAAAATATTGTATATTATCTTAAAATAATGATAATTTATATTATTTTTTATTATATTTGTTTATATATGTTATTTTTTATATATGTATATATATTGTATAATATATAAAAAATTATTGTTATATTTTATTTATTTTTTAATAATTTAAGGGTAATATTATTTTTAAAGTTTATGTATATATTTTTTTATTAATATATTTTTTTATATATATTGATTATTTAATTATATATGTATATTATTCTTTATTTTCTTAAAATTTTAAACTTTTAAAATTAATTTTAATTTAAAATTACGGTTTTGATATATTTATGTATATATTTTTGATTTAATGTAAATAATGTATTTTTCATTTGAATATATTTTTAAAATTTTATATATTTTTTTTTGTAAAATATTTTTTATTATGATTTTTTTAAATTTATATTTTTGTTTTATTTTTTTATGCCCTTTTATAATTATTATTTTATATGTAAAATTAATATGTAATATATATATTATAGTAATAATATGTATATATTACTTTATTTTTTTTATAAATAATTTTTTATAATATTTTCCTTTTTTATGTTATATATTTTTATATATATGTTTTATGTATAAAAAATAATGTATATAATTTAAATTTTATTTTATATGTTATATATTAATAATGTTATATATATATGTATTATATTTTTAAAAAATTTTAAAAATAGTTATTATATATATTTTATATATATATTTATTTTTTATATGTATTATATTTATATATTATTTAAGGGGTTTATAGTATTTTATTTTGTATTATATTTATATATTTATATTTTTTAATAAAAATTATGAAATATTTTATTGTTTTTAAATATAGTATATATATATGTTGTAATTATAATTTTTTTAAAATTTTATTAAATATATTATTTTTTATATATTTGTAATATTTTAAAATATATATTTAATAAATATTTATTAATTTTATATTTTATATTATATGTAAATTATTAAAAAAAATGTATAAAAAATTTTATATTTTTTTCTAAAATTTTGTATAAAATTTTATAATTTATTTATATTTTATATTAGATTAAAATTTTATATATTTAATTTTTGGTATATAAATAGGTTTATATAATTATTATGTATAAATATATTTATTATATATTATGTATATTTTTTAAAGTATTTTTTTTTTTTTTTTTTTTCTTTATATTTATTGTATATATTTATTTTTAAAATTTAGTAATAGTATTTTTTAAATATTTTTATTTATTTTTTTCGATTATTTTTTTAAATGTTTTTAATATTTATGTTTATATATATGTTATTTTATTATTTATTTTTTTAATATTATATATTATATGTAATTATATAATTATTTTTTTTTTAAAATTATATTTCTTTAATTTTAAATAATGTTTTTGTTAAAATTTTATTTATTTTTTTTTTTTTTGTTTTTGTTATATTTTTATTGTTTTTAACTTTTTTTATTTTTGTTTATTTTATTTTGTTCCTTGTTTTTTGTTTTTTGTCTATTTTTTAAAATTTTTAATTTGGTTTTTTTATTTTTTTTCATTTATGTTTAAAATTTATTTTGTTGTTTTGTTTTGGGGTTTATTATGTTTTTTTATTTTATGTTGTTTTTAAATTTTTTTGATTTTGCTTTTATTGTTATGTTTTTGCATTTGTATTTTTAAATTTTTGTTTCTTTTTGTTTTTTTTTTGTTTTTGTTTTTTTTTTTTTTTCCCCCCTTTCTTCTTCATTTTACTTCTTGTTTGTTTTTTTTTCCCCCTTTTTTTTTATATTTTTCTTGTGCCCGGCTTGTTTTTTTTTCTTTTTGTTTTCCTTTTTCCCCCTTCTTCCCCCTCTCGTCATGGTTTCTTTTTCCTTTTTTTTTTTGGGTCCCTTTTTTTTGCGTAAAATGCCCCTAAGCCCCGCTTCCCCCCTGCTCCCAAAAAAAACTAAGCACGTGCACATGAAATCCTTCACGCAGCCATTACAAAGAAAAAAAAGGAATGCGGAAAAATCAAACCTTGACGTAAAAAGGTCTATTCAAAGGGCCTCAGGTATGTTGTACCTTTTTTTGCGTTGAATGATGTTTTTTTTTTTTGCCCCTTCATTTTTTTGGTTTTGATTTTCTGAAAAATTTATACCCCTTTTGTCAGTGTGTGTGTAAAGGGGGAATAAAATTAATAATGATCCCCTTTCAGTTTTTTTATGAAAACTTTTTGTGTTCTTTTTAGAAAACGTTGAAAAAACAGAAGAGAAAAAAGTTACGCCCCTTGAACAGAACCATCGACGTAAAAAGCTCGGAAAAAACACTGAACAGATCCAACCAAGCAATTAAGGACAGGCTTATTCAAATCTCCCAGACTTCATACGGCCAGAAGATGATGGAAAAGTTTGATGAAGAGGTAATGTGGTCTGTGATGTCACTATTCTTGACTCTTGTGGTGCTCAGTTGTCACATATGCAGTACGACCAGGATATGCAACTATCATGTACGACTTTTTGGCTTTGCAGTTGTTTGAATAGGCCTTGGCCAGAAAGTGTTCTAAGTGCCACCAGATGGTATCCCTACAAGATACATAAAATGACAAATTAAATTCCAGTCTGATCCACAAATATCACCCAGCCATGTTTATGGGAAAGTAAATAGCTAATGTCTAATTTATTACTATTACAAAGTCACAGGAATAGAAAAGTAATTCTAAACTGGTTAGTAAGCACTTGCAGAACCATTTAGGTGCAGAGACAATGCACACACACACACACACACACACACACACACAACACACACACACCCCAACACACCCCCACACACACACACCACACACACAAACCGACAAAAAATAAGCACTTTTTCCAAGACATTGGTTAAAAGATCTTCTTTTTTTTAAATGTATGTAAATTTGTTTATCTAAACTAGTTCTTAGAAAAAGCTAAAAACTTAGAAAGTCTAGTTTTTTTGTTTTTCTCTCTCTCCCTCCCTCTCCTTTCCTCTTCTTTCCTCTCTCTCTCCCTTTTTTCCCTTTCTCTCCTCTCTTCTCTTCTCTCTCCTCTCTTTCTCCTCTCTCTCTCCTCTCTCTCTCTCTTCTCTCTCTTCCTCCCCCCCCCTTCTCTTCTTCCTCTCCCCTCTCTTCCTCTCTCCTCTCCCCTTCTCCCCTCTATCTCTTCTTTTCCTCTCTCTCCCTCTTCTCTTCTCTTTCTCCCCTCTCTCCCCCTCCCCTCTTTCTCCCTCTCTCCTCCTCTCTTCCTCTCTTTTCTCTCTCCTCTTCCTCTCTCCCCTCTTTTCCTCTACTCTCCCTCCCCCCCCTCTCTCCCCCCCCTCCCCCCCCCACTCCTCTCTCCTCTTTTCTCTCCTCCCCCCCCCCTACCTCCCCCCTCCATCCTCTCTCTCTCTCTTTTCCTCTTTTTTCTCTCTCTTCCTCCCCCTTTCTCTCTCTCTCTCCTCTCTCTCTCTCTCCTTCTCTCTCTCTCTCTCTCTCCTCCTTCTCTTCTCTCTCTCTCTCTCTCTCTTCTCTCTCTTCTCCTCTCTCTCTCCCTCTCTCTCTCTCTCTTCTCCCTCTACTCTCTCTTCTCTCTCTCTCTCTCTCTTCTCTTTTTTCCCTTTCCTTTCTCCCCCCCTCCCTCCCCCCCCCATCCTCTCTTCTCTCTCTCTCTCCTCTCTCCACTCCTCTCCTCTCTTCTCTTCTCCTTTTTCTCCCCCCCTTCTTCCTCTCTCTCTCCCTTCCTCCCTCCCTCCCTCTCTTCTTTTTCTCTCCTCTCCTCTCCTTCTCTTTCTTACTCTTTTTCAGTAGATATTTTTTGATTGCTGAGATACAAATGAGTGAGTGATGATGTGAATATTAATGTATATGCATGTAATAAATTATTAGGCACTGTACTTCTGTTCCTGTGTAGTCCTTTGCATAAGGAGGCGGACATTAGGTTCTTGTTTCATGTTTCTTTTCTTGTAAAAAAATTCATTTAACCCTTTCCCGAGGGGTATATTATAGGGGCCAGGGCCCTCCTGCCGGGGCTTATATCGTCGCCCGAGCATCGTGCCCACTCATGCCAAATACCAGATCCCTTGCCGTTTCTTCTAATACTACAAAGATATTTTGCTTTTTCAGTTTTCATTTTTTCTAAACTCTACTTGCCGTACTTCTTGATAAATCGGTGAAGGGGATTTTTTTGTTATTAGACCCATAGTTGCATTATTCAGTCATAGCTGAATAAAAAAAAGAGTGTGCAGCATCATGGATTTTTAAAACTTGGTTTTTTTGCTGCTGCTTCCCGCTCTTTCTTTTCTTTTTTTTTCTTTTTTTTTCTTTTCTTTCTTTCTTTCTTTCTTTTTTTTTTTTTTTTTTTTTCATATAAAAATGAGAAAATGTTAAAAAAGACTTAACACACTTTCACTGGCAGAAAATAATATTTTCTTATTGTAAAAAAAAAAAATCATCTCCATCCCTACATCCATACGGGGGTAGTACAACATGCCCCCTCAGATAGTCCCGTCATTCCCCGTCATGTGCGTACCTGCCACCCGTCGGGAAAGGGGTTTAATGACCTTTTCTTTGATATTTTATGAATAGGTTAAACCCATGGACCAGAGACCCTAGGTTAGGTCTTTATTGGTGAACGACAGTAGCATTTGGATCTGGCATGAAATAAAAGGAGCCATCATTGCTGGAAAATTAATTCTTTTCATCTCACTTTTTTTTTTATAATAGTTGTGCGATATTTTTTACTTTTTTAACTATACATATTGAACTAAAGAGAGCATCAAAATGCTAAATTTCTGTAGAATGTTAGGCAAAAGTGAAAGGATTATTATTTAAAATGGTGGATGTAATTTCTATATTTGTGAGAATTATTTATTGGCAGTTTTGAATGAAAAGAAAAATGCATATCTTTTAGATTGTATCAGTTTTATGAAACATACACACAGGGCATTTCGGTTTATTCGTCTGAAGGGACCGTGAAGAGTTGAAAAAGTTACGTTTAGTTATTTCTACTGGGCTGTTTTCCCTTTTCATATATATATATATATATAAATATATATATATATATATATATATATATATATATAAAAATTTTTAAAATATGTTGATATGATGTTATTTATGATGTATATGTATATTTATAATAGTATTATATGTGTTAATGTTATTTATAAAATAATATAAAATATAAGTTTGTATATATGTATGTAATGATGCGAAAATATATAATATATATAAAAATATATTATATTATATAATATATAAAATAAAATATATATATATAATATTATATATATTATATTTATTAATATTTATTTTTATTTATTATATAATTATTTTTTTTTATTAATATTAAAATTATTATATATTTATTTTATATTATATTATATATAAATATATTTATATTTATATTCGATATAAAATAATAATATATATATTTTAAATTTTTTTTTATATATATATATAAAATTTTTATTTATTTATTAAAATATTATTATATTTATATATAAAAATTTAGTATATATACATATATGTATATTACAATATGTATTATACAAAATTTATATATACATAATGTATATATATACATAATTTTTAATATAATATATGTAAATAATATAGTTTATCTATATGTGTATATAACATATGTGTATATTCTAGTGTAATATACATAAGTATAATAACATAATGTAATATTAAAATATATGTAATATAATACATAAGTGTATATACACATATTGTATATTAACATTATTATATATATCAAAGGTATATATATCTATATGTGATATACCATATATTTTAAAATATCAATATTTTTATTATACATTATGTTAATATACATATATGTATTATTAAAAAATGTTATATTACCCTATTGTATATATAAATATATGTGTATATAATACTATATGTAATATTTTTACATAAAGTTTTAATACATTAGTATATATACATTTTTATATACATAATGTGTATTATAATATACATGTATATATATACACATATGTATATATATGTATATATATACACATATATGTATATGTGTTTATATATATATACATATACATATATATGTCTATATATATATATATATATATATATATATATATTATGCATGTATATGTATATGTATATATATATATATATATATATATATATATATTATATATATATATATATTATATATATATATTATATATATATATTTATATATATATATATAATATATATTATATATATATATATATAATATATATATATAATATATATATATATATAATATTATATATAATATATATATATATATATATATATATATATATATATATATATATATATATGTATATATTTAATCCTTTCCCGACGGGTAGTATTCATAGGGGCCCGAGCCTAGCATGCGTGACCACTCATGCCAAATACCAGCATCCTATGCCGTTTCTATACTATGGAGATATGTTGTATTTTCAGTTTTCATTATTTCTATGTCTCTACTTGCCAAACTTCCTGATAAATCGAGTCTGAAGGGTATTTTTGTTATATAGATTCCATAGTTGATCATTATTCAGTCTATAGTCTGAATAAAATAAGCAGTGTACGGCATCATGGAGTTGAAATTGTCAGTTTGTTGCATTTATTTTTTTTTTTTTTTTTTATTTCCCCCCCCCCCCCCCTTCCCAAAAATACATATCGGTATTTTCATATGGTTTTACATCATCATGACTTTGTGAATGCTATATAATATCTCTGGCCAATGTCAATTACCGACGTGATTCCCCCCCCCCCCCCCCTAACCTCGGATGCTCGAGAAGCCTTTATGAAATGCATAGTATAGGAAAAATGAGAAAAAGTGTTAAAAACTACTTGATCACATTTTCAGTGGCAAAAAAATATTTTGCTGTAATTGTAACAAAAAAAAACTCATGGCATGGCCATACATGCCACCGGCAGATAGTCCAGGCATGCCATAGCATGTACGTACATGCCACCTGTTGGCAAAGTGTTAAGCTTGCTATACAAGATAAAGAAACATGCTATGAAAGATATCCACAATATCGTGTCTGTTCCTCTGGAACTTTTCAAGTCTTCTAATATTTTTTATTTTAGCTGTAATTGTCTCCAGCCCTTTGAAGATAATTAACTGTTACCAAGATGAAATAGTGTAAAACAGTTGTATAAAAACAAACCACATTTTCAAAATTAGTTACTCAATCACCCACTACAAACTCCATTTTGTTGTCTGCAACCGTCTGTCCTATAATCCCACTTCCAAGGCTAAACATTATTCAGGTATAAAATGTAGTTTTACTTTTCATGTTGTCAAATTGGTTAATTTGAAATGGAGGCAGTACTTGACCACATAATGCCACTGGGTTGGGATTGAGTGATGAAGATCTTGAGAAAGAACGTAATTTAGTTTTGTACTAAGTATATTGAACCTGAGCATCAGCAGTTGCTATTATTAAACTATACAAGCATTTTTGTTGTGAAAATAGAAAATAGAGGTACATATTGAGTATGTACTCATGTGTGCAATTTAATTTATGGTATACAAAAATTCTAGAGCTTCATTTCCTGAATGTCAAATTTAACCATCAGGTACCATATTAGAAAAGCCTTTAGGTTTCAGTATAAAGGCCTTTTTTAGAAGACTTGTTGCTTTTTGCTTTACAAAAAATGGTTATATAATAAAAAAAAATCTTTGCAAACCATGCCTAATGGCAAATATGACAGGCTTCTTAGTGTCTAGTTAGCTTAATCTTTGTTGGTGTTTAGATTTTCTGATTAATTCTCATCCTTCAAGGTTTAATTTTCCTCTTTTCTTTCCACATTCCTTTCTTTGATGACAAGTATTTATTTGGTTGTCCTACCTGTGAGAGCCATTAGACTGTTGAAACCATAAATTTTAAATGTTTTTATAAGTAAAGGACTCAAATTTTGAAGAAACCACCTGATCTTTCTTCCTTTCAGACCCTTATTGGGTACTCAGGCTCCCCCAGCAGTTCCTCATATATGGTAGTGGAAACTTCTTCTAGATAGAGTTAAATTAATATGAAGGGGCCAGACCATATACTACCAGGAAATTTTCATTGTCATTATTGAAACCATGATATTATCTCCTAAATTTTGGTGTAGTGTATGGTCTTCTCCAGTTTTCTTTGCTGTGCTGCATGAACCAGAAAGGAAGGACATTACAGTTGAAACATTATCATGTACTAATTCTGAACTCATTAACATTTATATAGTTTTTTTTTACTGAAGCTAATATTATGTAACAAGCTTATGAGAAAGTTTGAACTGACTAGTAGATTAATATTCTCTTACTTTCATCACTGTAGGTATCTGTACATTTACTCCTATATATACATATAGTGTACATATTTATATATAATGCATATATATATATATATATATATATACATATATATATATATGTATATATGTATATATATGTATATATATACATATATATATATACATATATATATACATATATATATATGTAATATATATATAATATATATATAAGTATAATATAATTGTATACATATTATATATATTATATATACATATTATATATACATATATATAATCATATATATACATATACATACATATATATACATATATAATATATATATTATATATATTATGTATTATATATTATATATATATGTATATATATATGTATAATATATATATATATATATATATATATACATATATACAATATATATTATTATATCATATATACACATATATATATATACACAATATATATATACATATATATACACATATTTATATATGTATATATATATATTATATATGTGTATTTATATGTATATATATATAATGTATATATATGTGTGTATATATATGTATATATATATGTATATACATGTGTATATATTGTATATATATTGTATATATATATATATATATATATATATATATATATATATATATATTGTGTGTGTGTGTGTGTACTGTGTGTGTGTGTACTGTGTGTGTGTGTGTGTGTGTGTGTGTGTGTGTGTGTGTGTGTGTGTGTGTGTGTGCGCGTGCGTGCGTGCACACACACAAACACACAAGCACAACACACACACACAAGCACAACACTCACCACACACACAAGCACAACACACACACACAAGCACAACACTCACACACACACAAGCACAACACTCACACACACACACACAAGCACAACACACACACACACAGCACAACTCCACACACACACACACAAGCACAACACTCACACACACACACACAAGCACAACACACACACACACACACACAAGCACAACACTCACACACACACAAGCACAACACACACAAGCACAACACACACTCACACACACAAGCACAACACTCACACACACACACACACACACACACACACACACACACACACACACACACACACACACACACACACACACACACACACATGTGCACAACACATTCACATACACACACACACACGCACACACACACGTATGTTCAATACATATTCATATACATAGGGTTTCCACTCAAGAAGAATATACATATACCAAAATATGTTGTGTGAGGTGTGTATTTATTCTTAATCACTTTTTATTAGAAAATATATGTTGCTCCTAAAAATGTATGAATACTATGTCAACTCCTGAATCATTTGCAAACAATATTGTCAGTTTCACATGAAAAAATAGGCATCCAATAATAGGTTTATTTGTAAATAGTTTGAAAATTCCACACTGAAAATATTGTATATTACACTCACATACATATACATAAATGTAATAGAGAAAGAGAGAGGTAGATACATAACATTATTTATACATAGCTACATATGTATACATTCGCATATCTGGATTGATATGTGCAAGTATATATTAGAGAGAGAGAGAGAGAAACTGCTGTATGTCTGTATATACATACACATGTATACACTGTTTATACAGATAGGTGTAGTGGAAAACTTGTCTTTGTTGCATTTGTCGTTTTAGAGCATGTATTTTTCCTTAAGTGATAATAAGTATAGGAAAGAATAGAGAGAAAGGGAGAATACAGAAATGGGGGGGGGGGGGGGAATGCATAGGAAAAAATAGGAAGATAAATGCATATAGTGGATGAGAAGGAAATGTGCATTTTTAAAAGAGCAATATCTGAAGCACTATTTAGAAGAGTTTTCTGAGTATAGTAATATACAGTTAAGCAGAGCCATTTGATAAAGTACAATTGTATGTGAGAAAATGAATTTGTTGGATAGTAGCCTTTATTTTTCACTTTTCTTGGATGATTTGAGGGTTAATTTAGTTTTTCTTCCCCTCCTCCTCCTCCTCCTGCTCCTCCTCCTCACCCCCCCCCTGCTCCTCCTCCTCACCCCCCCCCTGCTCCTCCTCCTCACCCCCCCCTGCTCCTCCTCCTCACCCCCCCCTGCTCCTCCTCCTCACCCCCCCCTCTTCACCCTCCTCCTCACCCCCACTCATCATTCTCCCCTCTCCTCTCCACTCCCCCCCTCCCCCTACTCCTCCTTTTTAAGGAATTGGATATATAAGCACTGGTAAGGGCTGCGTTCTAACTGCATATTTTGCTGTTCAGATAAATTGGATGTATGTTTTTATCAAGGGCAAATGGAAATACTAACCACTTCTTTCTTTATGGTAAAAATAAGATAATGGTACAGTGTTCTAACAGCCAGTGTATTCCTTTCCTATTGTGTATTTTTCATGGTTTCTTCCCTTTGAATTAGTCATTTGAGTCTTATTCCTTTTTTGCATGTTTTGGCAGTGACATCAGTGTTGAAGAAGAGGCTTTTTGTTTTACACATGTTTTAGGGATGAAAATGAGCATAAAGGAAGTCAATTATGTGTGTTTGTGTGTGTGTGTGTGTGTGTGTGTTTATATATACATATGTATGTATGTCTGCATGTCTGTTAGGGACTTGGAAAATTTTTTCAGTGAACACACACAACCACAGAGTTATATCAAGTGCAATATATATCCTCACAAATTTCCAATGTTTATTTCTCTGCAGGAATTACTGAACCTTGGTGCTGAGGAGATTTTGCAGAGGCAAGTAGAGGAACTGGAGAAGGAACGAAAGGAACTGAATCAAAGACTGAAAGCCCAGGAGAAGAAAGTTGACTACCTTGAGAGAGCAAAGAGACTGGTGGAAATTCCAATGCTTAAGGAGCTCTTTGAAAAAGAGAAGGTAAGTACTTAGGATAGTGTGATTATAAATGCTATCAGTGGTATAACCCCCCCCCCCCTGCATGTAAGTAACATATGCACTAATTCTGTCAACTTAATTGCAGGAGAAGGACAAAGAGTTCTGGCAGGCACAGGAGCAGGAACGTGTACAAAAGCTAGTAGAGGAGCATGAGATTAGTCTTCAGCACTGCAAACGGCTATGCCGCATGCATACTGACAGAGATGAGTTCCTTAACCAACTAAAGTCTTCGCGACGATCAGAAATAGAAAAGAAGCTTAATGACTTCAATGCACGTCTTGAAGTAGAACGAAAGAACAGACTAGCTGAAAGAAAGGAGCAGAGGTAATGTCAGCTAATCATTTTTACTTTTTTCATATGTATGGTGTCTTTAATTTACATTCCAATATGGTAAATAGAAGGTATTTGATGCTGCATACATAGACAACTGTGACTGTTTCCTTTTTTCTTTTTTTTATACATTACTTTTGTTTACATATGTATATGACGTTAACACTGCTCCACCAACCTACATATATATACTATATATATATATATATATTATTATATTAATTTTTTGATTTTTTTTTAAAAATTTTTTTTTTTTTTTTTTCTTTTTTTTTTTTTTTGGGGGGGGGCTGGGGGGTTTTTTGTTTTTTTTTTTTTTTTTTTTTTTTTTTTTGGGGGGGGAAAAAAAACCCCCGGGTGGGGAAAAACATAAAAAAAAAAATTTGGGGTTTTTAAAAAACCCGGGGGGGGGGCCCCCTTTTTTTTTGGGGGGGTTTTTTTTTTTTTTTTTAAACCACTTTTTTTTTTTTTGGGGGGGGCTTTTTGAAAAAAATTTAAAAATAAAGAATTTTTTTTTTTTTTTTTTTTTTTTTTTTTAAAAAAAAAAAAAAAAAAAAAAAAAAAAAAAAAAAAAATTTTTTGTTTTTTTTTGTTTTTTTTTTTTTTTTTTTTTTTTTTTTTTTTTGTTTTTTAAAAATTTTAAATTGGGTTTTTATTTTTTTTTTATTTTTTTTTAATTGAAATTTTTATAAACAAAAAAAACAAAAAAATTTACAAATTTTTTTATTTTTAAATTATATTTTAAATTAAATAAATAAAAAAAAAATAATCAAAATTTTAAAGATAAATATATTAAAACAAATATTAATTTTAAATATTTAAATTTTGAAAAAAAATATTAAAATATTTGATTATAAATTATATTAAAAAATTTATGAAATAATTATTAAAATTATTAATTTAATTAAATTCAAATTTTTGTTTTTTTTTAATGAATTAATATGCTTATATTATAAATAATTTTTAAAAATTTATATTATAGGTATAATATAAATTTTTTTTATATTCTTATTATATTATTTTACATATATAAAATTTTTTATATATTTTTCAAAAATATACAAAGCATAAAAAATATATAAGTAATAATTCATAATCATTTTATTTTATATTATATCTATGAGGTTTATTAATAATATGATTTTTAAATATATCATAAATATATTATTTTTATTTGATTATATATATAATATTTTATATTATTAATATATAAATATATATATAAAATAATGCAATATATTATATATATTATCATATATATATATTATATTTATATATATAAATAATATAATATTAATTATATATAGATATATATATATATATATATATTATAATATATATAATATTTTAATTATATATATAATATATATGCAATATATTATAATAAATATATATTATATATTTTAAAAGCTATATATATTTATATATATTAGTAAAATATTATAATATTTATTAAAATATTAATTATATATATTCATATATATATATATATAATTATATATTATATAATTTAATATATCATATATATATTATTATATATATAATATATATATATATATATAAAATATATATTATATATAATAAATAAAATTATATATATATAATATATGATATATTATATATATTGCTATTATATAATATATAATGCATATATCTATATATATTTTATTTTTAAATATATAATATACATATATATATATAATATATTATATATATATATATATATAAAATTATTATATATATATATATATATATATTATTATATATATTATATACATATATATATATATAGTATTATATATATTATATATTTTAAAAATATATATATATATGCTTATATTATATATATTTTATGCAATATATTTTATATTATTGCATTATATATTATATATAATGCATATATATATATATAATTTTGCATATATTTATTATATATGCATATTATATATATATATATATTTATTATATATTTACTATTATTTTATTATATATATATATAATATAATAATATATATTTATATATTATATTTATATTTTATATATAATATGATATATTATATATTTTAATGCATTATATATAATATATATTTTATATATATATATTATAATCTATTTATATAGATTATATTTTTATTATATTATATATATTTCCCTTAATTATTATTTTCATATATAAATTTAATATATATTTTATATATATAAAATATATATCATATATATATATATTATATATAAAATATTTTATTCTATTATTATATCATATATGATATTATATATTAATATATATAATTATATTATCTCTTCTATATGTTTATCTATTATAAAATTATATTTTCTATTATATCTATATTTATTAATATCATATATATTTATATATCTTTTTCTACTATATCTTTAATCTTATATTTAATATAATATATAAAATTTTTAATTATATAAAATAATAATATTTTATATATCATTTTTCTATGATTTATATATTCTTCTATATATCTCTAATTTATATATATATTTTATATATTATATTATATATTCTTTTTTTATATTTTTTTTATATTTTATACATATTATATAGTATAATTTTCTATATATTATTTTATTTTATAATATCATATTATATATATATCCCCTATTATATATATATTATATTTTACATATATATATATTATATATAATTATATTTATATATTTTTATATCATTACTTTTTATCTTTAATATATATTATTATATGATATATATATATTATTATTTATATATTATATTTCTTATTTTATTATTTATATATATATATTATATATTTTATATGTTTATATATATTGATATTTTTTTATCTTCCTTCTTATTTTTAAATTATATATATATATTAATATATATATATATCATTATATATATTATATATCTATTATTAATTATATCTATATATTATCATTATATATATATATATATATATTATCCATCATTATCATATATATATATATATATCTTTATAAAAAGAGGAGAGAGAGAGAGAGACTTTCTTGTACAATTTATATTTCATTAGAGAATTTTTATCATTTAAATGTAGGCGAAGAGAGCGGCGTGAAGCCTACTACAGGAAGAAAGCAGAGGAGGAACAACAGCGCAGAGACGAGGAGCTCAAGAAGGCAAGAGAGGATGCGGAGCGACTGGAAAGAGAGCAGAGGGAGAGGGAAGAGCAGGAGTACTTAGCAAGAAAGGCAGCTTTGGATCGTCAAGCAGAATTGCAGAGAGGTAAGTAAATCAAGAACATGTCTCGGTACCATATTAGGTAGTAGTTTTTAAGTAAAAATTTTATTTGTTCTCTCCAAACTTAAGGTATTAACCTCTCGAGTGCAGGGACACCTTAGCATCATTGCATTAAAATGGAATATTCCATTTTCTAATTAGGCATTGTCCTAGGTATCCTGGTTGACCTTCCACCCATATTGGAGGGACTCTCCACATTATGGATTTTGGGGCCAGCTGAAGTTGGGGAAAATTGCTCAAAAGTAGGTGTAAAACCTTTTAGCTCATGTCTTTAACAGTTGCTTGAGAGCATTTATGGCACAGGGATATCCCTTCATGTAGGTTCAAGGCAGTCTACTGGCCTAGAGGGGTTGTTGGTACATGCAACTTAGATTTACATTTACATGTATTTATCCTGTCTCTTCTACTCTCCTCTCCTTTTCCTCTCTACCTCTCTCTTCCCCTTTCCTCTCTCCTCCCCCTTTCCCTTTCTCTCTCTATCCTCTCTCCTCTCCTTTCTCTCTCTATCCTCTCTCCTCTCCTTTCTCTCTCTCTCACCCTCTCCTCTCTCCTCTCCTTTTTCTCTCTCCCCTCTCTCTTCTCTCTCCTCTTTAACTTTGTACATTATACAAAGGCCACCAACATTGTGTTGGTGTTGCAATGGTTGAAGTGTGACATCCAGCTTTTGCCGTGTATTGTAGCATATGATTGCCTGTGCACAGCGGACCATGCTCCATAAGACTGTGGACTTATGATTTGTAGAATTCTGCTACACAAGGCCTGTCCAGGAGATAGCTGATGCAGCATATGTATCCAAGCTAACACGCAGCTGTGTTAGCCTCTTGGCGGACATGATGCATGTGTTAAGCCGCTATCAAACTCTCCTCCGCGGATCTTGATCAAGTCTTGCAGAGACAATCTTTTGCCACTGAAGAGGATGTTTGGAGATGGCAAGGCGGCCAGGTCCCTCTGATCCAAACCACGAGGCTCGGAAGTGTTTGATTAATGGGTGCTGTCATTCATTGATGGTCATCACACTTACACATGACTGACATCGTGCAGTCCTCGGCATATGCGGACGCCTCCGGTATGAGTTGCAGGATGTCATTAAAGACGTTCCAAAGCAGAGGTCCGAGGACACTTCCTTAGGGTACAGAGGCACTGACGGGGCACTTGGTGGAGGAGTGGCCGTTCACCACCACAGAAAGTGATCTTCCAGGAAGATAGTTTTGAAGAAGGTCCAGGAGGTACCCACTGATGCAAAGCTCTTTAATTTGCTGATGATGCCACGGTGCCACACCCTGTCGAACGCACCAGCAATGTCTAGTGCGATCACATAAGTGTCTTGGCCATCATCTAAGGCTTGACTTCATGACGATGACTGGGCGAGAAGTAGGTCAGGGGCTGATCTCTCTGCCCAAAAGCCAGACTGTTTCTCGTTCAAGAATCGGTGGCCGTCGAAGTGCCTAATGAGTTAGTCAGCGATTATACTTTCAAATATCTTGATAACAACAGATAACAGAGATATGAGCCTATAATTGTTTGGATCCATCACTGCAGATTTTTTGTGGATCGCCGCTACTCGAGCAGATTTCCACAAACAAGGCCACTGCTTCCTTTGCAAGCAGTTGTTGAAAAGCCTACACAAGGGCTCTGCTAATTGGTCAGCACAGCCTTTGAGCAGACGGGGACTAATCTGGACCCCACCTATAGTTTTATTCGTGTCTAAATGATGAAGGATTTTCTTAACCTCATCAACTTTAATGCTGATAGTTGCCAGCGTGGCTGTAGTGTAGAGAGGGACGGATGGGGGAATTAGGTTGAGGTCAGGGGCACTTATTTTGCTTGCAAAGTGAGTGGCAAGTACCTGGGCCTTTTCTTCACTCATGAGTGCAGTGGTTTTATCAGACTTTGTTAGAGGGGGGTATGGTGTTGTCCTGAAGCAGGCCTTGTTGCTGTTTTATACAAGTCCACCAGACTTTATCACCAGCAGTCCAACTAGACAATTTTTGCTGTAGGTCATTTTTGCATTGTTCAATCGCTCTATTTTGCACATGAGACACATTCTTCCAGGTCATCTTGTGTAGTTGTTTGGCGTGGTTGATTGGATGCGGCTTATATTGACGCCTAACCTGGTCAATGATATCACCACTCAATATTTTATCCCAATTCACCTTTCTTAGCTTGTGGTGTATACTAGCAAATTTACCTTTATTCTAGAGCCAGTTTGTGCTAATTGTATTCTCCTCTCAATTAACAGTAAAGTGGATCCAACAGTCCCCAATTGGCTACATGTAATTATGTCAGGGCTGAGGTCACTGATGACAAGGTCAAGTGAAGAACCTGAAATGTGAATGGCAAAATCCACATGATTTGTCAACCCATGCACTGTCAGCAACTCTCAAATGCCCTGGCAACAAGATTTTGGTTTAGGTCGCCAACAATGATTGCCTGGCCATATTCATGTGCTTGTAGGAGAGCATCAAGGTGTGACTGCAGATAGGTAAGGGGCTCTCAGCCTTGCCACTGGGACCTGTAGCATACACACAACAGAATAAGTGATTCTCCGTGAATCTGAAGTAACACCATTTCCTAATTATCAGATATGTCCACAGAGA
>NC_051391.1:26979519-27002019 GCF_015228065.2 Penaeus monodon | reverse complement strand
ACCGTGACTTCGGACGTGGTGATGACCGTTTCCGCAGGGGTGAAGACCGTGACATTGGACGTGGTGACCGTGGATTCAGTCGCCGCATGGATGATGAAAGGCGTGGACCCTCAAGAGCAGATGAAGGAGGTTCTTGGCGATCATCAGGACCTCCTCCTACCAGAGAAAGGTAAGCAGTGATTATTGTTCGGCAATATATATATATAGTACATGCCCACCCCCCAACCCCTCCCCACCTCCCATAACAGGCATTATAATATGAATAACATGAAGCTTAAATCTGTTATTACACAAAACCTGTCATTTTAGACGTGATGACCGTGGAGGTGACCGGATGGATAGACGGGATGATAAACGTGGTGGTGGAGGAGGAGGTAACTCCTGGCGTTCACGTGAGGAAGCACGCAAAGAAGAACCTCGTGAAGAGAAGTCTCGTCCATCCCGCGAAGAAGACGAAGATGGCTGGACTACTGTGAGGCGTTAGCTCAATTGAAATTGCCATGTCCTTGCAGAGGCTTCATTGTGAAGGATTATTCACTATCTTGATTATTAGAGACGCTGTTTGAGAAACCAAACCTTAAAGTGAAATTAAAAGAAATAATGGAAGACTGAAGGTTAATGTCTGTGAATTTTTATTATTAGTTGTCATTTTTATGTAATTTGGTGCTATCATAAATTAAAAGGATCTGCTATAAAAAAGAATAATCAAGAACCATAACATATAATAAAAGAAAAAAATCAGATTCTTGTGTAGATGCTTTTTAGGTGTGGCGCCTAGTGTCTAAATTTTATCAGCGTAAGAAAGACTGCCTTGATACAAGGTGAAAAAGTGGAGGAAGGAAATGGTAGATAACCAGTTTGCAGTTTTGCACATAATTAAATGATAGGATTAAGTATAAAGCCATGTTTCTTTTGTAGAATTTCTCACCTTATTCCAAGCTGTTAAACAAATTATGTAGATTGTCATTACTATAATATGAGCAAGGCTTAATATTAATGGGCTTTGATAAATGCCAAGAGCGTGTCTTGTACTTTTAATCAAATCTTTCTAAAGGAAGAAATTGTGCCCACACAGTCCTACTTAGCTATGTTTTCCACTGGAGTGAATTCTTTCTCTTTTGTGAATTTTTTAATGTGTATCTTGATAACTTTGAGTATCTTCAAGTCTGTATTACCACCACATTATTTAAAGGATTAGGTATGTAGTAATTAAGCGCTGTTTCTTAACCAAGAGAATATCACCAGTGATTGTTACTCGTTTTGTGTTGAATTGAAGGCTGAGTTGTAATATATCATGACTTGTTTTCCTTGGATGAGAAGTTATCTGCTTTGTAGTGGTCAAACTATTATCAATAAAGGTAGTGGTCTCCTATTGATTTTTTATTCACCTGGTATGAATGTTTTTCAAAGAAGAAATGTCTCCTTTTTCATTAGTATGTACTTAGTAGTACTTGAACCATATTCATATTGACAAATGTAGAAAAGGTATGAATGAGAATGAATATCTTCACAATACAAGAGATGTATTTGACCGGTTTCAATTGTGTCTTCGTCAGAAATACATGTATTTCTGACGAAGACACAATCGAAACCGGTCAAATACATTCTCTTGTATTGTGAAGATATTCATTCTCATTCATACCTATTATACATCTGTCAATATGAATACGGTTCATCAATGGTATAATGCTTAACACAGAAGGAATTACATACACAATATCCATGTTAGATACGAAGGTAACACTTACAAGTGCAGTGTTATTCTACTGATATGAGAAACAGGAAACTGAGTGCCACCACAAGCTACAAAATATTACTTTGTGTAAATCCGGAAAATTCTTCAAGTATTTTTTTTTATTCAGATTTCAGTATCAATTCAAACATTTTTGTGCAGAACTCGAGCAAGTTCCATGGTAGTCAGTCATATTCACTGACATAATAAAGTTAAAAACGATTAGGTTATAATCTTAGCCATCGCAGCAAACGGTTGTTGTGACGGATATATTTTAGCTGAAAATATTCCTAATTTTTTTTTGTGTCAACAAAAGCCCTTCCTTCATCAGTACCGTCACTGTAGGTTTCTCTTTCCCTAATCCCTTACTCATTGCTAAGGAGATGGGGACTGAGGCCCAAGGTAGGTGGTCACCCCTACTTTGATCCTCGGCCCTCGCCTCCACTAATTTTGTATGTCTCTTCTCTTTTCCTTTTCCTTCTCTTCACCCCCTTGTTTTGTCCACTAATCGTTAAACCCATTTTTACGTTTTTGTCACAATACTTTATCATAATGCACCCTACTCCTTTAACTCCTTCCTCTTCTAATAACCTTTACCTTATAGTAAACCCCATCAGCTCCCCCTCTCTACCCTTTTGCTACCGCACTACCCTCTACTAACTGTTCAACCTGTAACTTTACCCTAATCATTAACTCATCCCAAGCCCTACTATATTTTACCATAGCGCCATATGACCTTTAATATCGTATAGCACTTCTTTACCCGAGGGCTTTGCCCCCAAACCCCTATCGTTATATTTTGAATACGCCGCTAATAACCTTAGATGTTGATGTGGCAAAAGAATTTCATTAAATAAATAGTTTCCTCATGATGATGGTGATCAGTTTTGCCAATTGTAATTACCACAAAACCCATTTTCTTTAAGTACATTAAAACTTATATCAGTCACTAAAACATTAAAAAGAAAAGTAGAGCTATTGTAGGAGTTGGGACATGTACTACACCTGTAGGGACTTTTAGACCCAAAACCCAATTATGTGTTGGCAACACCTGCTGATCCTTCTTCCCCTTCTCGGTTTTGTTTCTGTATTTTGTTGCCTTTGGCCATTTCTATCAATTTGTAGTCATTATATATATTAACATACATAATTTTCCATGCAGGGAACCAAATTGCTGCTAAGTATGAAATTATAAAAACAGTCGTAAAGTTAATTCAACGAACAAAGATTTATGTATCGATACATAAAAGTGTACTTAATGTACGCTACAGCTGGCCCTAAATCAGACCAATCCCCCCACTTGATATACACCCGTCCTTTTTGTCGTGTCGCATATCAACAGGGCGAGTGTTGTGCGACTCGTACTACGCGTTCGTTCGTTTGAGATTTGCGAAGATCTGGCTTCGCCCGGGCCTTCATACATATGGCCCGGCCTGTGTCAGCTAATTATGGCGGTCTCATTTTGTTCTCTGACACTGTGCTTACCGTGGTGGCGGGATTGCCAGCAGGCGCTCCTGCCGCCATGATGTAAGCATGTGGCATAATCTCTTTAGCACAACGGCGGCTGTTGTGGGGGGACCCTGTCTCAGAAATTGTGCGTACTCACAATTCTGTAAGTAATGTACAAATAATGTTCGGCTCGCCACAGTGCATGCAACACCTGTCTGCATACCCAGCCAGCTATACCACTCTGGACCTTATCTGGGCCAACTTCAGAAACAGACTCTGGTCCAACTCGGGTTGACTCCGGTCTGAAGTTAACCGGTGCTGGCCCGGGGTCATCTTGCTCATCGGTTGTACTCCAATCTTGGCAAACAATGTCAGCCTCTGGTTAGACTGGCATTCAATTTTCGTCCGAACTTTACCCAACACTGGCCCGGGGCAGTTTCCACTCCGGCACTCCGGCTTCCTTACATCCTTTGCATGGATTTTGAGTAGCATTTCTCACCAAACTACTTATTCCTCTGTAAAGAACGAAAAAAAATATATATATCGTAAGAAATCAGCTGTGTTTATTGTAAAATTACATTAACATCTTTAAATCAAAGTACATAATATTTCTGAGGAGCTCAAAAATAAAAATATCCGATTGTTCTATGAGCAAATTTTCAAAGTCAGACAGGTCAACAAGTGAATTTGGTATACAGGGAGAAGTTACTTATATATACACGTTTGTATTAAGTGAGATAGTTGCAAGACTAATTGCTGTTAAAGTCCTAGTTTGGTAAAATAAATAAATAAATAAATAACCTTGTCGGGTTATGTGCTGATTCTCCAACACTCACTGAACTATACCGGGGGTCTCCTCCCAATCCCAGCGAGAGCAAGCAGAGCGGTGGAGGTTGAACATTGAACAAACAAACCAAAAAGGGCTCAGCACAGAACGAGCCAGGTAGGCCTACAGGCTCTAGGCTCTAGGCAGATTCCAACACACCATTCATCTTCCCAGGCTGGCCCAAAGTTTACCGATGGACACCTCCTACTAACATCACAAATAGCCTACACACACTGTTGGCTGTGCAAATGCATCATACATTGCACGACTGCAGTTTTGATCACCGCACCGTGACCGTAGTAGTCAGTCACCAGTTCGATAGAAAAATATTTTTTCTGCCGCTACTGGCGAAAATGTCAGTTCAAAAGAAAGTCAGTCTTATTTCACAAACCCTTCATGAAAATTTACAGAGAACTGTGCTATTACCTCAAATAATCCTGGATGAATTTCAAAAAGGAAATTTAGACAGAACCCGTTTTGGCAGCAGTATGGAATGTGCTTGCGCATCAGTGGTGCTAGGTGGCTTGGCATGGTATAGTAAATTGCGCGTAGTACAACGGAAAAATCTGTGTGTGGTGAAATCCCACTCATAAAATTATTCTGCATCATCTTTTTCACAATTCATAACAAAATCTAAATATCTAAATACATTATTTTAGTAATTTTCACCTTGCTAATATATGTCCAACAACTACGACAAACTACGGCACATTTCGCCAAAAGCCATCTGTTCATTCCAATATCGGACCAGCCCTGGCCCAACTCCGAGTCTGCCATACTATGCCAAACCAAAACCAATTCTGGCCCAGAGTTGTATGGCTAGCTGGGTAGTCAATTGTCTCTATGATTTACCATGCACAATGGTAACCTAGTCTGATTCTGTGAAGAATGACTTCGGTATCTCTATTAATCTGTATATGGATTCAGAGTCTGTTACATTGGAGTCTGACAACTCACTTCAGGCTGACTTTACCTGAGTAAGGTCAGCCTGTTCTGGCACTGGCTGAACAGATTCAGCCTGTTTTGGCTCTGCATGTGAGGGCATGGCCAGGGTTGGTGTGTGGAGGGGAGTCTCGTTCTGGGGTGAGGGTGGGGCTGCTCTGGCTCTGTTCAGCTTCCTCCCTTTCAGGACTGCAACAATCTGGGTCATTGCCGTCATGGCGACCGAGACTGCCTTCTCCACCTCCTCACTCAACCTCCCCAAATCTGTTGCTACTGCAGTGACTACAGCAGTCAACAGGAGAGTCATATCTTCCTCGTTAAAGAGATTATCGTCTCTTGGGTCTCTTGTGGTTATTTTTCTGTATTTTAGAAATGGTCAGAAACTCATTTTTATTGGAGATATCCGGTGTCGGCTGTGGAGGGGCTTCCTACCTCTTAGGAAGTCGGGAAGTCTTTCCTCTTTTGTTCTGTCCCCAGACATGGGTGCCTGGGGGAGCAGGAACAAAGCTTTTTAACAACTTCTTGACGCCTGAGGGCCGCCTCTTTCCTGGCAGAGCAAGCCAGGCTCCATGCATGATGCCCCTTGGCACAGTTGGGACATTTGGTTCATGTGTCCCTTTGGCCTTCCTTGTGTGCCTTAAGGCACATCTCAGTGTTGTATGCCTTGCTACAGACACCACATTTAGGCTTGGCTTTGCAGCTAGCCTGGTGGTGACCGTATCTTTGGCACTTGAAGCACCAAAGTGGCTCAGGTACGTATGTTCTTAGGCTGAAGGAGCCCCAGTTACCCAGATCAAAGGTAGTGATTGGGGCTCCTTTCAAGGTCACCAGGAATTGCCTGGTTGGGCTCTTCCCTCCATGACCTGTGGGTGTGTGATGTGATCAGATCCACATCATATGATAAAAGCCAAGTAGCATCTTGACTCTCCTATCATCGGGATTCAGTGGCGAGAGACACACTTTCCACCCATCATTAAGCTCCTTGGTTTCCTGCAGGAACTTCGGGGTAGCTTGATCTTTGGGCATAATAACCATGCCCTGGTCTCTGACAACCCGGATTGACAACATGCTCTCACCAACTGGTAGGCATTGTCGAAGCCTTCAGGTTTAGAGGGAACCTTAAATGTGGGAAATGCCTAGGGGATCCAGACTCTCCCTCAGAGTCTGTCTCCGGCCTGGGTCGTTTCAGACCACCCTTTCGGCTTGGATTCTAGGCTACGGTCGTGGAAGCAGCAGCTGTTTCGGCTGGTTTAGCTTGTGCTCCCACCTAGGTCAGGGAGGACGTCTGAGGGCTACTCAGAGGTCTCCCTGATTTGGGTGCTAGCCTGGAGAGGCTAGCACGAGAGTCCATCTGCTGGACAATCTCATGGACAGACATGTTTTAGCTGATGTCATGTTCATATTAGCAGCAGGTCTGACAGAGTTAACCTGTTCTTTGTTTTTTCTCTTGCCACTAGAAGCCATGTATGGCTTCAGAGTTACTTCCGTAGGCTGGGCCTTGCACTGTTTGTCATTATTTGTATCTCTTATTTTGTGTGTGTGTGTTGGGGGGGGGGGGGGTTGAAGAAATATATGCAATGAAATAAGCAGTTATGTTAGAACTAATGTCTAACAGCAGGGGGTGGTGAGAGGATATACGCAGCCAATGGCCATTGTACCGCCACTCACAGGACCAGTTTGAGTGCCAACAGTGACATTGCCTGCTTGACCCTAGCTTCCCGAAGGAGACCAGCCGATTGATTTGACCGGGACAAAATCAGACCACCCGTCTTGCTGGAATAAGGGCGTACTCATGCACAGCGCACAGGGATGCCAAGCACGGCAAACACGTGTGTAGATGTGAACCCCTGGGAAGAGACCAGAGGGAATGCCCTTCCACCTACGAGATAGGTATCATTGTTTGGAACACTTTGTTCCCCCTCTCCAGTGAGACAGCCACCCAAAGGCTGACTCACCTCAGAGATGGGGCTCAGGTCCTGCACCTCGAAGAAGAGGTTCCGGTGGCAGGACCACGAGTTTTGTCTGTACGAGTTGCCCTAGATATATGTATATTTGTCCACTATCTCTAGCACTTCTCCTTGTACATGTATCTGTTCGAACTGAACTCTGCTGTTGAACATGATCTTAGTCTTTTTCTTGTTCATCCCAAGTCCGACTTTCAGACTTCGGGTTGTTATTTATCGATATCAATGCGGCATTGCATTATTCCATCTTTCATAAATATACCTCAGTACATCTGACTTAGGATTTGAATTGCTAAATCAATTTCCACCGAGTTCCCACGGGGAGTGAGCGTAAAACTTCGCTGTCATTACTCAAGTATGAGTAGATAGGTAATGTCTATGGAGCTAGTAAGATCCTAGTTGCACACTCCTTTTAGTAGGTCGTGTGGCATGGTTGGTTTAGCACTGGCCTCCGGTTTCATACCCGGAGTGCTCTAGGTTCGAGTCCTGGTCAGGGAGGGTTGTTTATTTATATATATACATACATATGTGTGTGTGTGTGTGTGTGTGTGTGTGTGTGTGTGTCCATATTTGTGACGGTGGGGGTGTGTGTGTATATATATATATATATTTGTATATATATATATATAATTTATATATATATATGTATAAATATATGTATTTATATATAAAACATGATATATATGTATATATATATTTCTGTATATATATATATTTATATATATATGTATAAATATATGTATTTATATATAAAACATGATATATATGTATATATATATATGTGTGTGTGTGTGTATATATATATGCATATATATATATATAAGTAGTGGGACAATGGACAGATCTCCTCTCACGTACGTGCATGAGTGTGTAAACAGAAAGTAGGTTAATGACCTCTGGAAACCGTAATTGATTAACGTAACTAATGACCGTATCCGGAAGTGATAAACGTAATCAGTGACAATAACTGGAATCATTAACCATAGTTAATGATGGCTAGCATGCACACCAGACTACCTTACGGTAGTTCAAGGCGCATCATAGCAGAAAGTAAGCATAATCAAAGTGATTATCATAATCAATGATCGGAACTGGAAATCATTAACCGACTCTCATGATATCTAACAGGCACAGGGTGTCCCTCCCTCACCCCTCCTTTCCAATATAGGCAACTGGACAGATCGACCTACCTTACACGTCACAACAAGAAGTAGGTTAATGACCGCCGAAAGTGACTAATGTAATCAATGACCGTAACCGGAATCATTAACCATAGTTAATGATGTCTAACACACACACACACACACACCTGGAGGACTCCTCACCCCTTCCCTCCTCTCTGAAACAATATGCCTGGTGCCACAGATGATTCCTACCTTGTCCTACCCCTCCTACCCCACCCCACCAGCACCCACTCTCCCACCCCAGCACCGCAATAATCATCATGTTTAAACTTGTACCTGGATTGATAATTGACCCTGTTATGCACACGAGTGATCACCCCTCTTAATGAATAAGGCTATCATAATCCAACCCGATGCCAGTTGTCACAGATGACCCACCTCCATCATCACCCCCCTCCCCTCCCACCCTGCCCCGCAATATTCATCGTGTTTGAACTTGCACCTGGATCGATAATTGACCCTGTTACAGACGAGTGACCACCCCTCCTAATGAATGAAACTACGCGAACAAACATTAAGTTAATTATTGGCCCTTATTGACCCGATGCGATATAGAATAATTCCGCGATAAAGTCTCTGCATACCTGAAGGGCTCCTTTCCCCTCCCTCCTCAGCAAAGCAATAATAATAAGAATAAGAGGAAGAAGAAGCACACAAACAAACAAACATGCATCCAGCTGCTGACGTAGGCAAAGGTCCCGATACCAGGTGCTACAGATGACCTTCCCCCATCTCGCACGCAATATACTTCATGTTTGAACTTGTAACTGACTCGACAAATGACCGTGTTACAGACGAGTGATCATCCCTCATAACCATTAACAAATAACCGCGCAATGGAAAGAACCCTACCCCCCTCCCCCACACCCCACCCCATCAAGCCAACCGCAGGATGGATAGAAGTCAGGCCAGGTAATGACCAAATTCAAGAATAGGTGACCCCTCCTTCCCTTCCTACCGCCCCTGCCCCACATTCCTCCATACCCCATTACAAAGCAATAATAGTAAAAAGAAGAAGCAAACAGTCACAAGTCCTGCTTAAGGAGATAACACAGCCCTGCACTGAAGTGTTACAGGTGAGTGATCACACCTATAGCTAATGAGCGTGAAAATATCAATAACCGTGACCCTTCACCCCCTACCTCCTCCATCCAGAACACGGCGTGCTCACCCACGGACCGTTGAAAGAGGGTAAAATTGGTATTCTCACCTAGTCTCAGGATGCGATACCGGTTAAGAATATTAATCTGAAAGGGATCATTGGTATTGATCCGATAATTACATTTAACCTTCCAACATGTCTTGACATGTAACTTACCTTAAATCGCTAAAGCATCCCAATAATGAGAATTCATTGCAGCCAAAAGGATTATAAAATACGTTGATTAAATGCCTTTATTATTGTCTTCAAATATACCTTTATCGTACAAGCAAACAGACACAAACACAAACCATATCGGTCGAATTCCATTAACGACGATAATACTATACCACCTCTCTTGCCAAGAAGGAATCTCGATCTTGAGGTGTTACCAAACAAGAAAAGAAATCCATTTTAAACCCATACTGAGTTGGTAAATGTTCGCATTAATATAAACAAAAAATATATGCATCTGACAAAGTCCATTCCATAATCGCAAGATTAAATCAATCTTAAAATGTTTACAAATGATGATATACAAATTGCAGGCCTAATGAGAATAATCAACAGAAATTACCTTAATTTCGCGGAAGGATTGATAAGCTTGCGACCTCCTCTCATCTTTTAACCTGTTATACTAATCATTCTTACATCCCAAAGGCATCTTCATAATAAAAATACAATTCATTGAAAAGGATCATGAAACTCTTGTTGTACTCAATATGCCTTATTATGATTCTCAAGCTTACACAAAACACACGTCCTAAGAGACAATAACACAAATAAAATAAAAAACAGCTTAAATTTTCTGTGTAAATGTAAATACGATTACACATTCTATGTTGCCGTTTCATCTCATAAAACTAACAGGTTAATTACCTATGATTGAAAAGCACGGTTTATTCTATTTAGAGAGTATTAATAGGGTTTTCAATGTATCTGCGCAAGGTCAATATTTACGCCCGAACACCTAATTATCTACCAACTAGGTCACTACCTGCCCCACGTGTAGAGTCAGCTATGTTTTGCTAATTCACCTCAAGGGCGATGCAGTGTTCTTCCAAAAATGTTTCTGCCTCATTTCTCGATTTTTTACAATCTACAATGCAACTAGGAAATTTAAGGCCCCCATATGTATAAACTCTATACAGACGGGGCCACTTCCATGAGGTGCATACCAATACATCCCCGTTTTATGATATAAGAAAAAGACGAATCAGCACAGGTGGACTAGCTTTCAGTAATTACTCCCCTCACGAATGTCTATAGTACCTGCCTACAAGTATGTAGGAAGAAAAGGAACTATTCAACGGTAATCAATATTGATGGCTACCGTAGTTTCATTTATCTAGCAAATATACTTCTTTGTTTCCCTACAGAACGGGAATAATATTGCAAAAGGACACAATATCCTTTAACTGACATAAGCCAACCAAACTTACTTCTCGATTTCCCGACATTGTTCCTTTCTCAACTACAAAATAGCGGAAAAGATGGGAGAGGCTAGATAAGTTGCTATCTTTCGAGGCGGTCACTTCACCGTCGACTAGATGATACTTTATCGGGAACGTGCATTCAGGACACCACTTTTTAAGTAATACATGCATATATTTTTCTTAAATCTCTTTTTACAAAGGGACAAATATTTTTACCCCGCCACTGAAAAAAACTTCCCTACTCGCCCTCTCAATTTTTCCCTGAATAACTCAATATAAAATTTCATCCCAAAATGAAAAAAAGGGACTGGGTATGTCTTAACACCCTTCCCCTATAATTTTAAATAGGGTCAAAAATGCTTTTAGTGGAAAATACAGAAAAACCCCATATAAACTATTTTTATTTTCAAAAATAAAAAACACTTGTAAAAAAAAGGTTTTGAATAATTGTTAACACATTTCCCCCTTTTAGAAACCCTGACTCTTTATCAAAACCCAAGGGCTTTTTTGAAAAATGAAAAAAAAGAGGTAAAATAATTTAATTTTTTGCCCATGTTATAAAGCTTTTTTAATTTTCGTGGATTTAACAAAGACACAGACAAATTAAAACCCAAAGCAGGGGTTTTTTACCCTGGGTTTTTACCCGAGGGGGTAAAAAAAAATATGACACCCGAGCAATAGATTTAGCAGAAAAGCATGCAAATTTCCAAATGAAATGTTTTGGCTTTTTTTTCCTTTTTTTTTTTCTTAAATCAAGTTATCAACAATTATATTTACTTTTTTCCCAATCCAAACATTTTTTTGCAAAAAATAAAAAATAAAAGGGCCCCTCTTTTCTTGTTTTGCGTCTAATCATATATTCTTGTTTTTTACTTGTTGTAAAAGGGGTTTTATGACGAGCAACATACAGTTGAGGAGGTATGTTATGGAGAAAGGGTTGAATCACAGTCCTAAAGGGGAAAAAAGCGGGAACCGAAGCAATGTTCTCTAAATTACATTTGTTATGAACAACAAAAAATTACATTACCTCATAATAAGGGAGGGAAAAACTTCCTTTTACCTAACTTAGAGATAGAAAAATGCCCTTTTATTCAAATACAAGGGCGATTGAAGTATATGTATATGACCAGAGCAGTTTTTCAGACCTGGGAAATATATGGCAAGTGTTAAAACGTTATCGTATTTCTGCCATCCTTAACAAAAAGCCAATGTGTTCATCAGTGCCTCTAAAATCTTATTTATCTAAAGATGTCCTCCTAAACTCTGATGATGCTCCGGGCAATACCAAGATGACGAACGACCGCAGACAGGCGTCAGCGAAAACCCCTACTCGTCGAAAAACGAGATAATAACCTCACCAACATATAAGGCCATTAATGGGCGGGCGAAGTGAGGAAGAGGCGGACAATAGAGCGATGCCAGGGAGGTATTTTTCTCGCCTACTTTCGTGAACTGCATAGTTAATGAATATCTACCACGAAATCGCACCCTTCAGTCATATGACCAAAGTAAATCCCCATGTTCTAGATAGATAGAAAGTTCTAGAACGATTTGCCTCTGCTGCTGGTTCTGGTAACACATCCTTCTACACACATGTTCGTTCCGCTAGCTCACGACCCGCCCTCCCTATCAAACATGTCATAGCTTGTTGGCAGGGCCAACATATTCTCCTACATATGCTCCTCCCTCCTCGTCCCTCGACTTAATGTGATGCTGTATTTGCCGCGAGGAAGTAAAATTAGTGATCATAATTGTAGCGCTGATATATCACATACTTCATATCAGCAGCTTGCATATCACATATTTTGTATATCATGTATTCTGTAACACTGCGATCGGAGAGGCCTGTATGGTTTAAATTCATCTGTGTTACAATCGCCGAGAAAGCCTCGGCGAGTACCGCTGAGTTAACACATGGTCTGTATCAGCCGTAAGAGCTGACCTGCCACAAAATGTTTGTGCGAGGGGTCGTGCCATAGGAGGTGATGGCGGCTCTTCATATGATCGATGTTGGGAGATAGTGAGCTCGCGACCTAAGGATAAGTCCGATATGCGAAGCTTAGCCTCGCCCGGGCTGTGCCATGAGGGGAGCCCGGCCTGTGTCGACTAATGCCGACTCGCTCACGTGTGTCAGCTGGTGCTGACTCGGCTGAACCTAGTTCTTACCCGTCGTGGTGCCCAGCCACAGCAGTAACCTCCGGGCGACAATTGCAACTTCTCGTGCATGGGCAGGGCGCGAATCGCCGACCCCTCGGATGAGAGCCCGACACGTTACCACTGTACTAGCCCGGAGGCTATCGCGACCTACTTGCTTGCTTGAGATTTGCGAAGTTCTGGCATCGCCCGGGCCTTTCACTTATGGCCCGGCCTGTGTCAGCTTTTTATGGCTGTCTCATTTGTTTATCTGACACTCGGTGCATTGCCAGCAGGCGCTCCTATAACCGTGGTGTAAGCATATCGCATAATCTCATTACCAGCATGACGGCTGTGTTTTGCGGGCTTTGTCTTAGGAATTGCGTATGCATGCAATTCTCTAAGTAATGTACAAGTGTGGCGTTCGGCTCGCCGCAATGCATGCAACACCTCTCTTCACGTTCTATTGTTTGTATGATCTGCCATGCACACAGGCGCATTCTGTGCAGAATGACTTCGGTACCTCTGTTGTTTATTTCAGAGAGTGCCAGTGGTTCATAGCCTGTGGCATCTGAGTACCAGCTGTCCGAGGGGGAGGGTCTCGATTCCTCTCTGTGAAGCTGCAGGAGGAAGGAGATGGCCGTCACCGTACACTTCCTCCTAAGTAATTTTCGGCTCTGATGTATTATCATGGGATTAGGGGGCATACCCCTGCCAACTTCGGCTAATCTGTCAGCAAGCTCATTCCCTCTGATCCCTATGTGGCTGGGAACCCAGTTTATGATGATTCTTCTACTCTGTGTAAGAATCCAGTGGGTGAAGACAGTTGACGGCTCCTTTGGAGTCTGTGTGCATGACCACGTGTCCTTCCCTCACGGACGCGTGGCTCAGTGCTCCCATGATAGCAGCTGCCTCTGCCTGTAGCGAGGAGGCGTTGTCTGTTACCCTCATGGATTTTGTGGCATCCCTTGTGCGAAGCCGGCGCCTGCAGTGTGGGTCAAGGGATCGACCGATCCGTGTAATATGTTCTGCTGCCCGGAGGGGTGATGGTTGCAATGACCCTCTGGGTTTCTGCCTTTAGGCTAGGCGTACAATATTCATTCTTTTTGCCAGTCTCATGACCGAGAACTCTATCGAGGTTTGTGCCCACGGCGGAGCTTCGACAAAGTCAAGGTGAGGGGAGTCCATGCCCTTGGCCAGTAGTGGTTCCTTGAGCTGATGGCGTATTAATACCCTGGCTGTGTGAGACAGCCAGGAGTTGTTTGCAAACAGCTCGTTATCTTGTTTTAGGCGTCTGACTATTTTATGTCTTAGGCTTGTGTTCCTGGGAGCCTGGATGACCTTTGATATGAATTGTGCTGCCATTAGATCAATTCGTGAGGCCAAGGGGAGAAGGTTTGCCTCCACTAGGAGGTTGAGGACCTTCTCCCCCTTGGGGCACCCAGAATGACCTTGGCGGCTTCATTTTGGACTGTCTCCAGTTGGTCTTTATATTTTCTCTTAATGCCAATCAGAGTGAGGGAGGCATAGTCTACAATGGGCCTGACAGCATGTACATAGAATGATCTTAGTACTTTGTGTATGGCCCCCTATGCGTCTTCCACTCATTGCTCTCATGACAGACAGTCTTGATTTTGTTCGGTAAACCAGGTACTGGACCTCCTTCTGGAAGGAGAGGGTCCGGTCTATCCTTACCCCAAGGTAGAGCTAGTCCTGAACCCACTCCAAGTCCATTCCCTGGATTTTCAGACTTGTGTCTTGAACTCTGTCTCAGAGCCATGGCTTTGGATTTGGCTGCAGAGATCTTTATCCTGTCCTCCAACACTCCTCGTATACCAGGTCCAGACAACGCTGGGCTTTGTTTAGGCAGTATGGTCCAGTGGAGATGATAGCAAGATCGTCTGCATAGGAGATGATCTTGCACCCCACTGGGAGGTTTATGTTGAGGATACAGGACATTGATGTATTAAAAAGGGCTGGACTGAGAACCCCACCCTGTGGCGTTCCATTCTCTAGTGGCATGTGCTGTGATAGGTGACCTTGGAATTTGACTCTGGCTGTTCTATTCGTAAAGTAGTCACCTATCCAAGTCAAGAGTTTACCTCTGATTCCTTTTTGGATCAGGCTCTCCTGAATGGCAAGAGGACTTGCCAATTCAAAAGCCTTCTCCAGGTCAAGGAATACTGCCACAGATGTGCCCGTGCTTATTGTGCTCAAGAGCGTGGCTATGCTGTGCGCTGTGCTCATGCCCCTGGTGAACCCGTGGAGGTGTTCATTTGGGGGTCCCATTTTCCATCGGACCCGGTTCAGTACCATCCTCTCGGCAGTCTTGGCCAGACAGCTAAGGAGAGAGATGGGGCGGTACTTCCCCGGCTCCTTTGGTTTAGGGATGGGAACTGTGGTAGCCCTCTTCCAACTCTGGGGTAGAGTGGAAGTTTCCAAGGACTTGTTGATGAGTTGCAGGAATGCAAGCTCACCTACTAGTCCCAGGTGGGAAATGATGGGGTACAAGATCCCGTCAGACCCCGGGGCTGTGTTACAACTGGCTTTATATGAGTTATCAGGTTCGGCTGCCCTTTCTCTGATGTGAGCAAGTCTGTCTGGTTGTAGGCGTTCTTGTCTTGCCCTCAGTTCGGCTGGCAGGCTGTTGCTACTCGTTCTCGCCAGTCTGTTGGCCTCTGACTGGGGGTCATGGTGCGTGCATCTCGGGGCTGAGCGGCTGGTAGCTCACTTGACCTGTTGCCATAGCTCTGAGAGGGTGGTATGGTGATCGAAGGACTCATACCATTCCAGCCACTTTTCCTGCCTGACTCTGCTGGCAGTTTCCTTGGCATCCCTGACAGCCTCCCTTAGGAGGGCTAGGTTGTCGGGGGTTCTTTGCCTTCGGAAATGTTTTCGGCACATATTTACCCTGTGGTTGACCTCCCTAATCTCGTCATTGAAGTACCAGGCGTCTTTGTGACTCCTGGATCCAGGCCGAATTTTGGGTATGGTCAGTGAGGCTGCCTCATCAATGGCATTTACAAGTCTGGCTTCAAGCACTTCCACATTTTTGCTTTGTGTGGGTTCATTGCTTCTCTGGACAGGCGCCAGTTGGCCTTGTCTGTTTTCCATCTTGGATTCGGTCGTGGCATTTCGGCTGGGCCACTATCCATGAGGGTAGTTGTAGTGCCGTAATGGTCACTAGTGATGGTCTCATTGACACGCCAGCCAATCCTCTCCACCAGAGTGAGGTCTAGGACCCCTCCTCTGGCATGCATTGGCTCCTGGCTATTGAGGAGAGCGATCTCGGGGAATGTCTCAAGCACGTTGGCTATGTGATAGCCAGCCACATCCGGTGTCCTGCAGGGAGCCAGGATGGGGTGGTGTGCATTGAAGTCTCCCCCTATGATCACTCGGTCGTGTGCTGCAGAAGCACAGACCTGGCTGATGTCTAAGGTACTACAGTGTGGCCGACTGTACACATTGTACAATTTCAGGGGCCCCCCCGGCCAGGTGAATCTCGACGGCAAGAGATTCAACATCTTCTCCTTAGTGCGGTGCATCGGCTATTGCGGAGCAGGGAATTGTTGCTTTGACAAGGGTGATCAGGCCTCTTTTGCCATCAGCACGTGGCAGCGCATAGACGTGATACCCGGAGAAGCGAACAGGTTCCACTGTTAATGTCTCCTGGAGCATGACGATGTCAATGCTCCTTGATCGCACTATTGCGTGGAGGATGGCACTCCTTGTGGAGAAGCCACAGATGTTCCACTGCAGAATACTTAGATTGCGTGCCATGATGTTACTAGTTGATAGTTACATCAGAGACATCGTCGTATTCGGATTGACAGTCGGAGTCTGACAACTCCATTGTGAGATCCTCACTGCTTGAGGGGTCTCCTTCGGTTGTCAGGCTATCCCTGGGTCCACTGGGGGGTGGAGAGCCTTTGGTAGCTCTGACTTGAAGTGTTTGGGCTTTTCTCTGGCCAGGCTGTTTCTGTGCATTGGCTGGCCTTGCCTGGGCAGGGTCAGCTTGTTCTGATTCAGTTTCTGGCACTGAATCAGCCTGGCTAGGCTCTGCTGTGAGGGCATGGCCTGGGTTGGAGTGGGGAGGGGAGTCTCGACCTGGGGTGAGGGAGAGGATTGGGTTGTTTTGGCCCTTTCCATCTTCCTTCCCTTTATGGTTGTGAGTCTTGGTCAATGTCGACCTCGACTGCCTTATCCGCCTCTTCCTTCGTCCTGGACAAAGATGTTGCCACTGCTGTGACTACAGCAATGTGCAGGACCGACATGTCCCCCTCATCGAAGGACATGTCTTCTGGTTCTGGGGAGGACGTTGTGGTGCTGTTGGAACCTTTCTTCCTGTGGTTCTTCTGCACTTGTTTTACTTGGGGGAACTCCTGTTTGTCGGAGATCTGCGGTTGTCGCGACCTAATTAATGTATAACATATGAAGTAGAATGGTACTCGACGTTGTAGCCTGTGTATGTTTAAAGTGTCAGGGCAGTTCGAGGGGAACCTCCGTCCCGTCAAGACGCCCATAACACTGGAATCAAACCGTTAAGCTAATATTCTGACTGTTCCTGCAATGCGTATGCATCCAAAATTTGTAGAAGGTTCTTTATTATACAATCTAATATACATTGTTATTTAGTGGCTTTGTATATTGTGTGCCTTTTACAATCTATGTATTAATTAACAGGTTTGAGCGCTACTGAATAAACCTTAAGCGAGTGCTACGCAGCGGTACAGTCACCCCACAACCAATGGCATTCATAGGCGTTCTACGGCGGCCACAATAATAATAAATGTAGCTATAACATGACTTCACACGACACTAAATATGTATGGACAAGATTTGGTTTAGAATTAGTGATGTTTATAGCCATATCAAGCTTGGAAGTTCCTTGCGAAGAAAAAATTGGTAGTATAAAAAACAATAAATAACTCGTATGACTGCAATACACAATAAACTCTGGAAGATTACAAACGTGTGTCGCGATCATTTATCAAAATCGAATCTGCACAGATTACCAACTTAGTAATTTTATCATTCATTCAAGTTTTACTTCTCACTTTCTTCGCCATTATTTTTCCTATCCGCAGACAGATATACGATGATAGCAGGAGACGACTTGCTGTCTTTCGGAAACGTCACCTCTATCGGTTACGGAAATCTCCTCTGTCGGAAGGAGCATTCAGATTCTGATAGAAGCTTATAAATACTAACGACCGCATCTGAGTCATTACATGCTTATATTTTATCAAATTATTCTCAAATGACAAATAATGCTTACCTATTGTATCAATATATATATATATATATACTTTTTTTGTATAAAATTACCATATAACCTTGTTATGTAAAGAAGAAATAGATCAATAAAATACCTAAAACTGTTAACATACTTTGTCTCAGAAATATATCCATTGATCAATTGATTGATTAATTAAAATTATCTGCCGCGTCTGCGCCAAAGGCCATTATCGGCGAATACCATGTGGGGCTAAAATTTTTAATCACTAAATATCTAAAGATCTATCAGAAAATAAAGTCTCTTACATTTAAAAATAAATTATTATGGATATTATATGAAAATCAAAACATAAATATTGTACTTTAAAAGTATAAAAGTACAGAATTATTAGGTTCCTTTCGGAAAATTTGTTTTGCTCCTCGTGTTATAAAGCTTTTATAATTGTTCGTGTATTGGACAAAGACAGACAAATTAACCTAAAGCAGGGATTTTTGACCATGGGTATTATCTTCGATATCGATGTTTTTGATAAACTTACAATATAACCCTTTTATATAAAGAAAACTAAAATGCCTAAAGGTATCAACTTATTTGCCTGAGAAATTATTTTTACTAAATCTTGTATTGCAATCTTTCAACAGATAAACTACCTATGTCATCGCCTACCTCCTTCGTCGGCTAACCTATTCAGAGCACGATATATATCTCTGTAACATTGACCGCAGTTAGGCAGGGGAGACTGTAGGTCGCCTACTTCCGCAGGCGTCCCTCGCCAGCGTGACTGTGCGCACGGGTAAGTAAACGCGCACGCGGCGGCGGCGGTTTTGCGGCGGTGGCGGAGGCGGCGGAGGTTTTGCGACGGAGGCGGCGATGGTTTTGCGGCAGTAGGGCTGTGGAAAGTAGAAGGAGGCGTCGCCTGCTTTGCATGAGCATTTAGTGAGGTTTTAAGAATATATTAACAAACGCATCTGTTATTGTGTGACCTGAAATGTCTCAAATTTCCTTTTGTTACAATGTAGATATTCCGAAAATTATTTACTGCCAGGGAGGGGACGGACGTCGGCCCTGGCTGATTTACTTGCAGCAGATATGTAGAAATTCTTGAGGAGGTTTTCCCCCAACAGTTAAGGCTATGGTGTTTCCTGAAACAGATCCCTTCTATCTTATTCAGGACAACAGCGCCATCCATACCAGCCGGTAGTCCGAGATTGGTTTCATGATCATCCCGACATCGCGTTTCTGTCATATCTACCCAGATCTCCAGATCTCATCCCAATTGAAAACATCAAGACCATACTCGTAATTGTGTCGCAGTCGTGAATTATGGCTTGTAAGCATAGGAACGTCTATGCTGTGAGGAAGGCGGGTGTTGACAGCCGTGTCTGTGTCACGACGCTTGAACTGTTTTAGCAGCAGGGGGTAAGAACACAAAATATTAAACTTGAATATTTCCAGTATCTTATGTTCCTTGATTTGACTCTAATGGAATATGTCAACAGTCATTCGGTAATATAATAACAATAAAATGTGTGAGTAGCACCTGTTTGGCAATACCTATCACATGTTTTCTCTCGTATTATGATGATTGACCAAACATAAAAAAAAATTATAAGAAAGCTAATTGATTAGTGACAAAGCAATATACCATATTATGAATTACCTGTGAATTTATAGCCTCCTTATTCGTGATATGCCAAAAGTAGTTGGAAAATCAGGGGTACCAACAGTTTCATAGCATTAATAACTATACTTCAAACAGTTTCGTTGTTTGTGTCAGATTGTTCAGCATAATTTTCTAACGATAGTGTTCTGTGTAGCTGTACATGTATCTGTTCGAATTGAACTCTGCTGTTGAACATTATCTTTTTCTTGTTCATCCGAAGTCCAACTTTCAGACTTTCTCTATTCAGATCGTTTATTAGTTGCTGCATTTCATATGCAAATCCACTGAAGAGAACAATATCATCTGCAAATCTTAAGGTTGTTTAGCTATTCGTCTCCTATTTTGATACTTTTCCCGTTCCATTCTAGCTTCTTGAATATTTCCTCAGGGCAAACTGTAAACAGTTTTCGTGAGATGGTATAGCCCTGTCTAACACCTTTTTAAATCGGTTTCCATGTGGAGCTTGATGGTTGCTGTTCCATCTTCGTATATATCTTCCAATGTTTTACTTGTACAGAGTCAAATGCCTTTTCGTAATCGATGAATGCCATACACAGGGGTTTCCTATATACCTTTACTTTTTCTCTTATTTGGGTGTGCATGTGGATGTGGTTTGTTGTTGAGAATCCACTGCAAAAACCTGCCTGTTCTTTAGGCTGGTTAGAAACCAGACTGTCAGAGATGCGAGTTGTGACGACTTTTGTGAACAGTTTTTAAGTAAATGAAAGGAGGCTTATGGGTCGGTAGTTTTTTAGATCCTTTCTATCCCCTTTTTATGTATCAAAATAGTTGCATTTATACAGGCTTCGAGATTTTTCCGTTGAGAAGGCATTTGTTAAAAAGATTGGCTAGTTGGCTGTTGCAATTTCTCCTGCATCTATTATAAGGTCTATCCTCATTTCGTCTTCACCTGGTGTTTTCCCTCTCTTCATGCCTTTTAGCGCTTTTTATTTCTGCTGTTGTGATGTTAGGTACGTCTCTAGTTACTGCGTTCGCTTTTTTATTGCAAACATTTGATTTCTCCCTATTCAGAGTCTCCCTTTAGCTGTTTTCACGCTGGTACCTGAGATCACTGTTTCATTTATTATTTGAGTATTGAATTTCCGTACATCTCTTCTTTATATTTACAGTCTTTGTTAGTTCAGCTAATTCTATCTTGTCCTTGTCTGACGATACTTTCATGACCCTACGTTTTTGCTTAAGCTTTGCTTGACATTCTTACCGCCTACTTCAAGTGCAGCTTCCTTTATTATGCCACTGAATTCTTTGTTGATTTGGTCAATGTTAAGATCTTTGTCGCTGAGAAGTGAATAGCTGTTTTTGGATGTTAATGTTAAATTCTGTCGCACTGGTCTTCAGGTTAGCTACATTTGGCTGCAGTTTTCGTATGAATTTACTTTATTAATAGCTTCCACCTATTTGAAATTATGAAGTCAATTTCGTTTTTGATGTCAGATGGCGACTTCCATGTCGTCTTCCGCTCTAGTCTTTTTTCGAAGAATGTATTCATGATATTGAGTGATCGAGGCTCCGCAAAATCGCATTTGTCCCTTCTCATTCCTAGTGCCTATTCCGTGATTTCCTACTACTACTACTACCTGTTTTGGCATTAAAATCTCCCATAATTATTGTGAAATGGGTTTTTACTCTCTCGCTGGCTAAATATACATCTTCATAGAAGCTCTCTATTTCTTCATCCCTGTGGCTGCAGGCTGGAGCATAGACTTGAACAATCTTTAAGTTGTACCTATTGTTTAGTTTTATTGTCACTGAAGCCGCTCTTTCACTTATACTATAGAATTCTACGATATTCTTTTCTAAACGTTTGTGAACTAAGAAACCTACCCCTAATTCCTGCTTGCTACCCTGGGGTTTACCTATCCAATAAAGTACCTGTCCATCATTTAGTATCTTCCGTTCTTCTAAATTCACAAAGTCCAACAACATATTATGTTTTATTTTTTATCATATACATATGTACATACTCTAACTTCACAGAGTCCCTGTCTAGTGTGGGCTTATGAGCAGCATCGCACAGACCTGTTCACTACACCAGGGTGTACTCCCATGAGCAATGGGCTTGAGTATCAGAAGTGCCATATGTGTGATTATATTTTATACACTGATTTCATTTATGCGTATGTACACACTGGGTGGCCAAGCCAGCCCAAGTCAAATGCTGGTCCCAAGTCCGGATAAATAGAGAGAATGATTACCTAAAAAGGTACCACCGGCACTCTCCGTGGAAAGGAACTGGGGACCCTACCACGTACTCACTCCAAGAGCATCACAACATGAAAACTACAATTAAGTATCATTCTATGACCACGGCGGCTCAGACATGAACCTACCGTTAAAAGAAGAGAAGACACCTACTGCAGATATTGTTGTTCACCCGTAGATGCCCTAAGTACTAAACATATGTTCATTTCCGTGCACATGCACATGCAAGCATACACCTTTACATATGCTTCTATGCATGTGATATGCATACGTACTCCTACATTAAACACAATTACACACATGCACATGCATTCTCATATATAGACATATGCGCACATCATACTTCCATTCATATGTGCATACGCACCTACATATATGCGTACATAACTTGTACATGTACTTATGACTATACATACACATATTTATTTAGCCATGCATATGCGCATACATTTATGAGTACACATTAGTGTTCACCCACATATATGGAGTGAACATGCACACATATACACATTCATATACACACATACATACACATACATTCATATACACACACATCCATATACATATA
>NC_051391.1:26974519-26977019 GCF_015228065.2 Penaeus monodon | reverse complement strand
TCCGGAGGGGTAGAGCTAAGCCGACCTTACCGCGTCGGGCGCTGGTCACGAACTCTCCTAGGCTTTGGTCCTCCTCGGTATAAGTAGTGACCGTCCCAGCTGCCGAACTGACTGAAACAGCTGGAGGAAGGATGGGGGGAGCGAGGTGAGGTCACCGGTCCCGTCTGCTACATCGTACAATGTTCGGCCACCTATTCACGCCTCGCCCTCGAGGCATCTTAGATTTGCCTCAAGGGTGACCTAACCTGGCTGATCATATCGTTCTCACGTGCATTGTCCTGGTGCATCTTCGTGGCTGCTCGTCCCTGTCGTCCTCTTCTTCCTGGTCCTCGGTGTAATCTGTTCATCCTCGATGTCCACACGTCCTCGAAAGTCTTGCACAGGTCCTCCTTGACTTCGGATTCGTCCGAAGTAGTCCTCGTCCAGGCCTAACTCGGCAGCGTCCTCGTCCACACGTCCTCATAGATCTCGTCCAGGTCCCTCTCGGCGGCATGCTCGTCCTCGGCCTCGTAATCTTCATCTAGATCTACGGGCGTCGGGGCAGGGGCGTCCTCATCGGCATCTTGGGGCGGCTGATACTTGCAATAATGAGCTCCTGGAATTGATCGGATCTGCGGGCGTCCGCCAGACGTCGCCCATCCACAGCATCCTGGGGAGGCTGGTACATGCGCTGGCAAGTTCCTGGTGCTTCGCTGGATCTACAGGCGTCCCGGCAGGCAGCGCCCATCCACTACATCTTGGGATGGCTTAACACTTGCTCTGACAAACATCCTGGTCGGCAGGCCTATGGCGATCATCTGATGAGGTCCTTTCCACAGCATCCTAAGGTGACCAGTTCTGCAGCAGGGTTCTCCTTTCGTGCCGTGTCGGTCCGACTGCAATATAAAGTCGGGGAACCAGATCATACACATAAGGGCCAGATAGCATAGATTTATAAAAATTTGCGGTTTTTAATTTTGGTTTTTAACTTACTTTTTTCTTTTTTTATTTTGTGTTTTATTTCACAAAGATAAAGAAGAAAATATGAGAGGGTGACGTCAGTAGCAATCCGCATGGACCTGGCTTGAACTACCAACCGTCTCTGATAGATATGAGAGTAGATAAGGGAAACGACAACGGCAATCCGCAAGGATTTACTTGAACCATTGTTGTTTCACAGAGAAGAAATAAATGTAACTTGTACATCATGTACGAGTCACTCATCACGACTGACAAAATATATCATAAATCTTTATATTGGCACTAAGACAGCAACCAACCCTATTAATGAAAAGGTTTCAGTGTCTTTTGTTCTGCGTGGATGAGTGAGGTGAGTGTGTGTGTGTGTATGTGTGTGTAAGTGACAGCTAGCGCGAATGAGAGGGAAAGTGAGAGTGACCTCACACAGAGAATGAATCACAAACACAAATATTAACATTCACTATAACAAAACTGAAGTAAATTAGCAATGCTAGCTATATAAGATTATTTCAACTACCACATTGAATTCAACATTTAATGATATGCGACAGAATGTACACATGAATGAATGGTGACATGAAAAACTATTCGCAAGCTATTTAACAAGCAGATCTTCTCGGGGTCAGCAATCTAAACTGCCGAGGTACATGTCTAGCTATGCATGTTACACTTCATCGACGGGGATATCCTATACCCACAATGCTGTACATTGACTGAAATGACTTGAGCCAGGAAAATCTATAAATAACCTGCTCATTTCTGCGTATCTGTGATGGGCGCTCGTGACATTCCTTACGGATATTTAAATTATCATGAATCACACAATCGCCTGGGATATACCCAAAACATGCAAGCGACTTCAAGAGGGTGAGAAAGGTGTGATTAATAAGCGAATAATTATTCTAGCTTAAACCCTAGTCCTACATTAATTAACGGACATAACCGCGGGTCACACCGACTCAAAGTTGCCGATCGAAAGAATAACTTCGGACGTCGGAGCGCAGATCTATTAGGCATTTATGCAACCCCGGGGCAATATCGGGCAATCCTGTGCACAATGATATGGGGGAAGATCCTACGCTATATTCAAAATAATAAATTTTAATGAAATTGCGTCACACGCTCCGTTCTAGCGCCGATAGAACGTGTCACCAAAAAGCAATGTAACAATGCTATGGTTAATCCCCAAGGCATCAACAAAACAACAACCAAATTACAGGGAACCAAGCGGTCATGTCTTGACCCTTCCCTCGTTTTCCCGACCACAAGAAAGTGGGGTCAGGTCAGGGCGAGGGGAGGAACCAGATAAAATGAATTGATTTCCATGATAAGATAAAATCACTAACGCGTTAAATTCGTTGCAGATGAAACAACATAAATCCCTAAAAACAAGAGAAATTAATTAATTACTTAACTAACGATCGATATTCAACCACATACTCGATCAAACGGAAATGCGATCTGAGGTCAAAAGCATAGTGTGAGAACGTGCCGTTTGCTGTCATTTAGCACTTTTTACCCAACAAAAACAACGGCGTAA
>NC_051391.1:26959519-26967019 GCF_015228065.2 Penaeus monodon | reverse complement strand
ACAACACTGTTATCAAAAGCACATATATAATCAAGTTATGTATGCGTGTATATTAATCAACGTTATCTAGTGATATCACCAAAACTGTCCAGGTAGGAGCGTGGCATTGCACTTATTCGACGCTGCCTGGTTCCTAATGACTGAACAGCAGATCAGTAGAATCGAGATCAGTGACAGCTGGTTGAGTTTTATTGCCATAAAGGCATCCCCAAATCGTATGTATATTTGCGTCAGATCGTGAAAAAAATGTTGACGCGTATTTCACACTTATAACAGCTAAACATTACATCAACCAAACTTGCTTGATCGCGTATTGTAACCATAGATAATGAAACATCAACTTATGTGTTTGCAGAAGAGAAAATTTCAACACCCTTCACCGACGGACCATGATCGAATTTATATTCCAATGTTTGTACCTATCATGTCTACGTACAACTTACTCTAATTCCACAGCGTAAAAATCTATAAGAATAACCACAGGTTGATATTCCATAAACACGCAGGACCATGGAAAAGGGACAGAGGCAGGCCTCAAATCCATGATGGTGTAGGCATTTTCGCCTCGTGTTCCGGAGAAGAAAATAACCGACTGCAAGGACATCGGGGAGTGGGGGGTACGCGCCGCCCCCGGGGTACGCCCCTGCAAAGAAATCGGCGTGTATTCATTTTAATACCAGTTAAACGCATTTGTTTCTGATTACATATAATTTTGTTTAATAAAATGAACACCTACATCTTACTAATAATATAACTGCTGAGGTACACACCATGTACCAATGTCACAATTAATAGGTAATGCAAATAACCATTGTATCAAATGAATTGCTATCACAGTTCCTTAAGTAGCAATAAACATTAGGCATAGACAAGCAATCAGACCCTCAGACACACGGAAATGAATGGAGCAATGTAGTCACGTGAACATTATGACTAAGCAACAGGCAAGCATCTCTGCTGGGCTTCAGCATGGATTAGACTTACATGCCTAAGAAAATATAGGTCAGAGATTGGGAACATTGTTAGACAACCCTTTTTTGATATTAGTGATTTAGTTTTTGAAGCTCTCAACTGTGTGGAATTGTGTTGAATGACTTAATTGGGCGTTGAAATAGTGTTTCCGTTGTTATTTTATTAATGTCATCATTAATATTATCATAAACTGTGATTTATAAATTATGTCCATGTCCGGGGGAAATGACAGGAAGCAGTCAATAGTCGTCTATTCTGTAGGTGCAGTAATTGGTGTCTTATCAAATGATAACCAAATTACTGATGAAGCTTTACAAAATTCGTAGCCCACCCAAGCATTTCCAGAATGTGATGTGAATTTCCAGAATAAGTGTATATCTTCTTGGAAAGCACATTCCACCTCACCATACAGAACATCTTTAAATGCAATGAAGAAGGTTCAGCATAGGGAACTGCCCACTTTGTCAGAGTTGGTGAAGACTAAGTCAGGGTCATTCATCGAGCGATAGAGCTCGAACACATACACACCTACCAGGTTCCAATAATTTGTAATAATTTCAGCGACACTGTAGATTTTGCCCCTCTTCAACTTACTTGTTAGAGTTGATAAAAATTTCTTCGTTGCTGAGTCAACAACAGCGTCCCAGGAAACACCACAGAAGGCGCAGTGAGTGAAAGAAATCGCTTCTGAAGACCTTCTCGTATGACGTAATTGTTCCCGTGACTGCGCAGTGACATCGCCATATTGACTGGAAGCGCCGTGCTGCAGCTCGGATTTCTCCTGTTTATTTCCCTCCCAAGTAAGTCCAGCGCGGAGTTTTGTGCATTTCAGATGCAGACGAGCCCGGCACAAGGGGCTACGGACGGGATTTGCGAGGGAGAGGCCCCGTGGGCGCGGGACTCGCCGAGGAGGGGCAGAAGGACTTTGTTTTCCTCGAACCCCATCAGCTGTTTGCGCGAATGACAAGTGGCTTTTATCTCTTTAACAGGCACCAAGCAAGTCCATTGACTCGAAGTGCTCTCTTCGTTCTTTCGCCCAAGGACACCTTAATTGAGCATCGGAGAGTTAGCAATGAGAAAATTGCGATTTTTGTTGTGTCATTTCATTCGTTTCATGTGGACGAAATGCTGCAATCTCGCTTTTTCAATCGCTTTAGGACTAAAAATACTGGAGACAAATACCCTTTAGTATCACAGACTTGCTCTGTGGTGTCACTGTTAGTGAGTGGGATAAAGGAAGAAATGACGTTTCCCTTTAGAGCCCCTCTTCTACTTCCCTCAAGGTCGTAGTTTGACAACAAACAAAGGTTATATTGAATCATTCTATTGCCTCGGATGTGTAGTGCAAGTGCCCATTTTGGTGAAGAGGCCGAGGAAGGCTCAGTTGCAAAGGTTTTTTCATGTTATCTTAAGCAGTACAGAGAAAACCCACACTGCAGAGTTGACTGTTTTTAGAACAGTGAGGATTAAAACTTTTTATTCAGAGCCTATGGCTTTTGTTGATGTTTACTTGCCGTGATATTTATGCTTCAAATTTTGGGGGTTACTTCAAATTTGATGTTAGGATGTTACTGGTGAATGTGGATAATGGGGTAGTGGCTTGCTTTCAAAACAGTTCTGATGTTATTGCCCAGGAAATCCACTGAATTAAATGATTCTGGGTGTTGCTCCTTGTGCAAATGAATCATTGAGGAGATTTGATGCCCATTTCCATCAACAATCTTGATAGCATGGGAGGGCATGAAGTATATCAGGGAAAGTATGGGGTAAAACAGGCTGAAATAGAATTAGTATAAAATAAGAACACTATAAAACTGCTAAAAATTTAAACATGCCCACCACCTTTGAAAGTCCACAGACTGACGTGCCAGTGTCAAATAAATCATCCAGTTTACCTTTCCATAAAATTCTACAGGCATTACATCACCTAAATCCCCTGGTGGTTTTACCCAAGTGCCCCTAGCCAGGGGCCTTTCCTCCATGGTCCACCATTGTCAGTAGATGAAATGTTCCAACCCAACACCTAACCTATCCCTTTGCCAAAAGTTCCCAACACCATACCACAATATTTATGCACCTAGGCTGTGAGCAGTGCTTTCCAGGATCTTTTTCCTTTATTTGTGGTTTTACCATTCATGTTTGCAGTTATCTTGTTTTGACGACTACAACTTTTTCTTCTCTACAAGAATATCATCTTCAATATGCCCTAGCCTAGGGGGTCCATACTGTAAAGTTTAAACAGTTATGAAATATGTTCTTGCCATTTGGTAGACCACTAACCTTAGACAAAATAAAGTTGTTTTCAACGATCACTAACTTTTCACTTAGTAAATTTGGTATACCACTGATGTGTACAATAGTAAAACTTTTATTTTCAATGACATCTATGTACTATTATGTTGTATGGAATTGGAATTAACTACTTGATTTTATATCAGGTGGAAAAGTAAATCCAAATACTCGATTCTTGTACTAAGTACAAGAATCGCTAGTGGCAATTCCAAGACGACTAATTCATGTGGGTGTGAGTTCTTCAACTGGCATAAAATAAAAGTATGCCTTTTTCTTGAACCCGAATCTGCTGGGCCACACCTATAGCTGCCATAACAAAGCAAGTCAGTTTGCTGGGTATGGCTATAGGAGTCGTGATGCACTAAAGTGTGCCAAGCGGGAAGTTCCGCTTGTACCAGACTCCCAGGCCAAATGGCAGGATAGTTGCCAGAAGCCTCCAGAGTCAGTGACACTGAGATATTTCTGATACTGTCATTGAGAAGTTTAGGAATAACATTTCATATCCTGTTCTGTCAACTCTAGTGACTTGAACAAGATATGCATCAAATAGGTTGGTTTGACTACTCTTGCTGGATGTAGCTTCACTCCAACGCAGAAATCGATCTGGTTCTTTGTTTACAATGCCTGATCCAAATGTGTCTCCTTGAATCTAAACTTTCATCTGATCTGTCAGCTAAACTTGTCATTATTTGATAACTCCTTTCACTTAATTAAGCTGAAGGTGCTTGTTCACCATCTTCCATTTTCTTTTTCTTTACATACTTCATAGAATCTTTTCTTTCCCCTTTACTCTCCCCCCCCTTATCATTTTTATTGAGGAAATGGAGTAGATCCTGTCCACTACATTTCTTATATGCTTGGGCTCTTTTCTTAGCTGTCATACTGGAATAAAATTTGGGATTTATGAATGCTGGATGGAGAAGTTTCAGTAGCGCTGAATGGTCTGGATTGAGCTGGAGATGTTTGTTTGCTAGAAGTAATGTTTACTTGCACAGTTTCTTTTGAAACTTTTTAGGGTTGCTGGATGTAAATGGGAAGCTTGAAAAAAAAAATGCAGAATGACCCTTTCATATTGTATTTGTTTATTCTTTCCTCCACATGCCAGAATGTGTGGAGCGGGATGTTTGGCTGCACGCAGCGGACTCCCACACCCACTGTCTGCCCATTGCCAGATATCACCAGAGTTTAATTACTCTCAGGGATTTCTGATACTCGGGAATAAGGGGTTAAAGGTGTGGTTGTGTGCTTGACAGCCTGAGCTACTTAATATGGAAGTTTTGTTTTGGACCGTACATGGGGTTTATATTGATTGGATGGCACTTCAACGTCTTCAAAGGAAAATGTCTCCATTTCTCCCTAATAAAGGAATCTAAGTTTCATTTGTCACATCTCTCCTGCAGTATCTTGAAAAAATCCATTACATATTGGTCAAGGACACTCCAGTCATGTCCAATAAGTATGGACCCTTACCCAGTCTTAATTCTCAGCTTCCAAGCAGACATAATTCATGCTTATAGTACCTACCATGACTAAGTCAACTTACAAAAAAAAAAAAAAAAAGTAATCATGTTACAAAAAGTAAAACATGCAACCCCTAGCTTTTTGCAAGGAAATGGCATTTTCTTATACCTTCTTCTTTTTAGCTTTCGTTTCCGCTGTTATAGATGGGAATAGTTTTTTTGCATACTGGTCATTTTATTGACTAAGGGGCAAGGATCAGTTAGGGATTGTATTTGATATTCACAATATTATTATAGTGTGAGAATCTTTTTCTAAATGCCAACTGTGTACCTATTGGGATAGAGTGCATACCAATTGGTTACCTAATCCTAATCTTGATTCCTTCTTCATAGCCACTATATTGTCTTAAGAATGACTCAGAATCAACTCAACACTGAAAACAAAACATTTCTCACAAGTGCTTGTGAAGGAATGGAATCTCAGTGCTGTCAATAATCCTGGTTGTAAAAACAAACATGTTCATAAATTTTTTGAAGTATATAAATACTCAACACATTAAAGAAGTATAATAAAATAATGAACAGGTTACATACATTGTTATGGAAAAGCATGCATCAATATTTACAAGAAAATCATTTTCACAAGCAAGTCATATTACATGAACTAATCATAGTGCACTAAAGAATTTGTGGTCCATGTAGTAACTATCCTCAGTGTAAACAGGATAGGTGACTTAGAAAAAATGGTCAATCTTATGTCCTTTATGTATAGCACATTTGGGAGGCATTTGCACAAATATTGCCATAGAAGAACTTTGTCTTGGTGTTTACCATTTCATGTAGGTGTTATTACCCAACTCCACCACTACCTAATTACATATTGTCCGTATTTTGTACTCTGATATTAACAAGCCAGATACAGTTACCAAGGTTTTCATCCATATCATATGTGATGTATGAACCTTTCATTATTTTCCATGTTACAGTGTGAATAATTAAAACAAGGAATAATGATTACAAGCTTGGGTGGCTGTGTGAAACAAAAAAAATTAATATCCCCCCCCCCATTCTTCTTTGTGTAATATGCATGATTCTATTGTATTCCATTACAGATGACCACTTCAGGAAATCAGTGAAAGAATTATTGTGTACAAGGTGACTGCACCCCTCCCTGTTACTCCAGCCTTGGGGCACTAATGCAAAATCCACTAAAACTACCATATCCTTCTTAACCATGACCTCCACCCAGTTGCCAGATTTACCTCACTCTGTTAGTGCCATTAGATTTTCCCTATTTGAGTGGGGCCATTATGTAGATTTATCACAAAGTATTACTTAGGTTGTGTGCAATTTTCTTATCAATTTATTAAGGAGATACCGTAGTAATTTAAGTCAACACAGGTCAATTATAGCAGTAGAGCAGGAAATGTGTCAGGGTAGCTGTGGGGGTTGAATTAAAATAATGCATTACTAACAATAATGTAAAGGCTTTGGTAATACTATACTTGATTTAGTTATGCCATGTGGCATATTTTATTCTTGCCTTCCCAGTCTTTGTGTGTTTCACAAGTTTGGCTAGGCTACAGTCGCAGAGGGGGTATAGTCAACCAAAGTTGGCTCTATCTCAAATATTGAGAGATTATATAAGCTGCAGCCAAAGCCATAGTCAGCTGGGCAAACATGATTGCCATATTTATAATTTTTGTCATAATGTAAAGTCCCTTGTACAATATCTAGGTGCCTTTGCCTCTTGTAATCCTGCTATCCCAACCTGGTCTACAAAATCTCAACCAAAGTATGTTCCAGATGTTCCAGCATAATAAAGCCCAGGCATATAACCAAACTATTGGGCAATGAAACCTGGATCCCCACACAATTAATTTTTTATATATATACTTTTGTAAGATACCTGAGATGAAAGAAAATTGAAGACAGTTTTGTATATGCAAGACATTGATCATGAAAGACCCTAGATGGAGAAGTTCTCTTTGCTGTCATGAATTTCTTGTTCGTTCTTGTGTATGTTAATTTTATTTAAAGGATCTACTAGGATTCCAGAACCATTTAACCTATAAATGTTATCCACATGGTGATAAAATGTATAGGAAAGAAAATAACATGGAGATCCTGTACACATTGGAGCCAATAGCAGTGGGTTGTCAGATATTTTGCTCAGATTTTTTGGGTGCTAATTGCTGATATATCATAGTAATGCCTTTTTTTCCTTTTGAATTTTTTTTTTTTTTTTTTTAACTCAAAGCCTATCAAGCATACCACAATAAAGAATATGCGGTCAGAAGTGCTTTATAAAATAACCATTGTGAGAATTGATGCAGTGTTTGGATAGGTATTCTCCCCATATACACCATGCAAACATTAACTCATTCTTTTCAGCCTTTTTCTAATCTTTTTCAAATGTATTAGGCAAAATCTTACTGTTTAGCTGTAGTATTCTGTCATAAATGCTTTATAGTAACAGCTGTATGACTCATAATGTTTACTCTGCATTTATTGTACCATTGTCAAATAACTTTTTTCAATTGTGAATTTACTTTCAAAGCTTTAAGCCTTTTCAAGTTTTTTCATATCATAAATAACAAAAAAATAAGGATACTAAACATATATTGATATGTATTTTATATTTTATATAGTTTATATGAATTTACTCTCTCTCTCTCTGTCTCTCTCTCTCTCTCTCTCTCTCTCTCTCTCTCTCTCCTCTCTCTCTTCTTTCCTCTCTCCTCTCTCTCTCTCTCCTCTCCTCCCCTTCTCTCTC
>NC_051391.1:26947019-26954519 GCF_015228065.2 Penaeus monodon | reverse complement strand
ATAATCTTAAACCTTGCTATGCCGAAATTAGTATACTTAGAAGAGATATTATGAAAGAAGTTTTCCCGTGGCGGTTTTTTTATATGATATTCATGATTTACAGAAATGAAATGAACAAGTATTACAGAGACTAAGTACAACCTCTCATTTTTATTTTATAGATCTGGGATACAGCTGGTCAAGAGAGATTCCAGTCATTAGGTGTTGCATTCTATCGAGGAGCTGATTGTTGTGTTCTTGTCTATGATGTTACATCTCCCAACACCTTCAAGTCTCTTGATTCGTGGCGTGACGAGTTTCTAATTCAAGCCTCACCAAGGGACCCTGATCACTTCCCATTTGTTGTCCTGGGTAACAAGATTGATCTGGAGAATAGGGCGGTGAGTTATGTGGGACTTGCTCCATAGGACAGAGGAAGAATTTTTTATCAAAAGTTACTTGTCATGGTAGGTCATATATGCCTATTTTAATGTAAATTATTTTTGTATCTATATAATCTAAAATATATTGTTTTTGACTTTTCTCACAGGTATCAACGAAGCGAGCACAACAGTGGTGTCATAGTAAAAATGAAGTAAGTAACATCAAAGAAAAGTCGATCAATAGCTGCTTGGACAGTAGTTGGGCCACTTGTGACCATTTTTGTGTAATAAGTACTATTTATCAATATTTATCAGAATAACCAGCCCGATAGTTATTCATTTAGGAAACCACTTTCAAATCTCCATTGATGTAGATACTGGGATAAGTTCAGAATTTCTTAATTGATATGGAGGAGACAAATCCCATATTGCTTTTTTGTTTCTTTATTAGGTTTAGGTATGCACGCGTCTATCCTGTGAATGTCAGTTTTGAAACAAAGTTTATTTGATTGTTTGGCATTGTTTTCTTTTAATGAAGTTGATCTTTCTCATTCTAGGTTCCCTACTTTGAAACTAGTGCAAAGGAAGCCATTAATGTGGAGTTAGCCTTCCAGACCATTGCTCGCAATGCTCTTGCTCAGGAGTCTGAGGTGGAACTCTACAATGAGTTTCCAGACCAGATCAAATTGACCAATGACAACAAGGCTAAACAGGATGCATGCTCTTGCTAATAATCACTCTGTAATGGTAAGAAATGTCCTCACAAATGGTTTTTCATCAGTAAAACAAAATTCCTTTAGAAATTTGATGTGAGTGTGGGTGCCTTGGGGGGGGGGGTGTTTGTTTGTTTACACACACACACGCACACACACTGCACACACATGCACACACATGCACACACACACACACACACACCACCACACACACACACACACACACACACACACACACACACCACACACATACATACACACACACATACATACATACATACACCACATACACACACACACACACACAGTGAAACACACACAAATCATTACATACACACACACATACATTACACACACACACAGACATACACACCACACAAGACATACACACACAACAAACATACACACACAGCAGTACGAGACACACACACATACATACACACACACACACATACACACACACATACAGACACACACAAACCCACACACACACACACACACACACACAGTCGAGATAGATAGAGATATATAGAGACTATAGAGATAGAGATGAGAGAGATAGAGAGTAGGGACAGACAGATAGACACACAGCCACACAGACCCCAACACACACACACAAACACACACACACACCACACACAAACACACACACACACACACACAGACAACACACACACAGACACACACATACACAACACACACACACACATACACACACACACATCACACACACACACACCCAACAATAGACACACAGAGAGAGACACACACAACACAGATACACAAAATTACACACATATACACACACAGACACAGAACGACCACACACAGACACACACACATGACACACACATACACACACATACACACACACACAGACAACACACACACATACACAACACACAACACACACACACACACACATGAGAGAGAAGAGGATATAGATATAGATAGATAGAGATAGATAGAGATATCTATAGAGATCGAAACACACACAACATATAGATAATATATTATAAAGAGATATATAGATAGAGATAGATAGATAGATATAGATATACATATATGTATAGAGAGAGATATATATTATATATAGATATATAGATAGGAAATAAGAATAGAGGAATAGAATAGAGAGAGATATAGAGATAGAGATAGAGATATAGATATATATAGAGATAGAGATACACACAGAATATCCCCCAAAAAAAAAAAAAAAAAAGAGTGATATAATGAGATATGAGAGGAGAGATTATATATATAGAGATTATATATATTAGATATATTAGATAGATATAGATATATTATATATATATAGATATATAGTGAGTAGAGAGATATATATATATATATCTATCTATAAATATATATATATATATAGATATATATAAATTATATATATATGATATGATATATAGAGTCATAGATATATATATTATTATGATATAATATAGATATAGAATATTATATATATATATATATATCGTATATATATTATATATATAGATAGAGCAGATTATATACGATATATATACATATATATATATCTATTAATTCCCCTATATATATAATATACTACAGATATATAGAACAGATATATAGATAATAAGTATAGATATATAGATATAATATGTATAGATGTATAAGATTGAATAATAATATAATGATAGATATATATAAGTATATATATATTAGTATCATATATAATATAGAAGATAAGATATGATATTAGATACTTATATATATAGATATTATAGAGAATGATAGATTAGAGAGATATCTACTATATATAGAATATTCATATATAATATATAATGATATACTATTAGGATATCAGAGATATTATATAGTATATATATACAAATAGATTATATATATATATAATAGATATATCTATATATAATGATATATACTATAGAATATATTATATGATATATAGAGAGATATTTTATAATATATATATATAATATATTATATAGAGTATATAGAGTGATATGATAGAGAGAATATATAGATATACTAATATATTTAGAGATACTATATAATATCTAATTATATACATATATATAATTTGTATATTATATATAGTAGATAATATAATTCTTCATATATATTATAAGATATATATATTATAATATATATATAGATATATAGAATAGATATTATTATAATATATATATAATATATATATATATAATACAATATATATAATATACATATATAGAGATATATCATACTATATAGAGTAGATATAATACATAGATATTATATACATTATATGATAAGAAGAAATGTTAGATATAGTATATAGTAGATAGAGATAAGAAGGTAGATATGAGTATATATATTATAGAGATATATATATATAATAATGTATATAGATATATATATAGAATATGATAAGAGAATAGAGATAATAGAGAATATATATATATATATATATATATAATATATCTATTATATCTATATATTTATATATATAAATTATAGTATATATAATATATATATATTATATATCTATATATATAAAATATATATATATATATCTATACCTAATATATATATATAATATATATATATATACTATATATATATATATATAATATTATAATATCTATATATATATATATATAATATATATTATATATATTATATAAATATATATATATATATATATATATATATATATATATATATATTATATATATATATAATAATATATTATATATATATATATATCACATATATCTATATATATATATATATTACATAATAAATATATAATATATATATATATATTATTAGATATTATACTATATAATTTACTATATTCTAGTATATATAATATATATATATATATATAAATAGATAACTATCTATATATATATATATACATCTATATATATATAATATATATATATATAATATATATTATATATAATATATAATATATATATAAATAACATATATATATATCATAATATATATATTATAAATATATATATACATACATACATACCTAATACAAATAGATAAATAAATAATAAATAAAATAAATATAGTGTATACATATATATATATATATATATATTAACTATATATACATATATACATATAATATATATATAGATAGATATATATAAATATATACATATAGATACATATAATATATAACATATATATATATACATATTATATATATATATATAACTATAATACATATACATATAAAATATATTATAATAATAATATAAATACATATATATACATATACATATATATACATACTACATATAAATATAGTATGTATGTAATATATCTATTTTTTATATAAAGATGTATATATTTATATGTATATATATATATATTATATAATATGTTATATATGTATGTATAGATTATCTATATGTCTACTATATATATATATATATATATATATATATATATATATATGTTACATAGATATATGATATATATTATTTATGTGTATATTATATATGTATGTTTTTTATATATGTATAGATGAGTATATTTTTATATACATAGGTCTATATACATGTATTTGTGTATATATATGTATATCTATATGTATATATATTTATTTATATATATGTAGGTATATACATATATATATGTATATATAATATATATATGTATATATACGTTATATATATGTATTTATATATTATATATATGATATAATATAATATATTATGATATATATAATATATTATATTATATAATCTGATATTATATATATTTATATTATAATATATGATATATCTATATATATTATATTATATATATGCTATTATATTATATTTATATATATATGATATTATAAATATTATTATGATATATTTTATATGATATATATATAATTATATTATATATAGCTGACTCGCTATGTAATGATTATGGGATTACTTCCATTAGTTCCTTCTAATATTCTTTATATATACTGCGTTTTTGTTGTATAATATGATATTATATATAGTATAATATTATATTATATATAGATATATGCTATATATATATATGTTATATACATATATATATATATGTGTATATATATTATAGATGGTATATATATATATATGTGTATATATATATGTATATTATAATGTGTTAATATTATGTATATATATAATATATATATATAGATATATATATATATATATTATATTATACTATATTATATATATAATATAATGTAATATACTATATATATGTGTGTATGTATATATATTATATTGTGTATTAATGTTTAAATAAAATAAATATATATATATATGTGTAGGGAGAAAGAGAGGAGAGGGGGAGATGGATGAGATATAGGGGGAGATGGGAGAGAGGAGATAGAAAAGAGGGAGAGGAGAGGGAGATGAGATAGATAGATGGGGGAGAGGGAGAGGGAGAGATATAGAGAGAGAGAGATAGATAGAGACAGAGAGAGAGATAGAGGGAGAGAGAGATGAAGATATAGGAGAGAATATAGTATAGATATATGTGATATAGAGAGAGGAGAGAGATAGCGAGAGAGATATGGAGGTATAGAGAGAAGATAGAGATAGGTGTAGATAGAGAGAGGAGAGAGAAGAGAGAGAGAGTGTATGAGAGAGAGGAGATATAGAGAGCAGTAGATATGGAGAGAGAGAGAAATAGACAGGGAGAAGAGAGAGAGACAAGAGAGGGAGAGAGATTGACAGAGATAGGGTCGAGATAGGACATAGATATGGTAGAGAGAGAAAAGAGAGGGGAGAGGGAGAGTATACAGAGGAGAGAGAGAGAGATTAGATGAGGAAGACAGAGAGAGAGCGAGTATAGACATAGCAAGAGGGAGAGAGAGAGAGACAGAGAGAGAGATGAGATGAGAGGAAGAAAGAGAGAGAGAGATGAGAGAGAGAGGAGACATAGAGAGAGAGAGACAGAGAGATAAGATAGGGAGAGATAGAGAGAGAGAGATTATATAAGATATAGGGATAGAGAGACAGAGATAGAGAGATATAGATATGGAGATATAGAGATACCACATATAGGATAAGTAGATAGTACATTATATGGATGAGAGTAGAGAGATGTATAGATAGAGAGAGATAGAAGATATTATGTAGATACTCTATAGTAGATGATAGATAGATGGATATGAGGATATACATATAGATGGAAGATATAATATAGAGGTATGAGATATAGACATAGTAGAGGGAGAGGAGATATAGTATATAGAACAGAGAGTAGGTAGATATAACACATTAGATATGTAATATATATACATATAGAGCATATATATATATATATATATATATATATAATAACACATAATATTGAGAGATATAGGGATAATAGAGTATATAGATGTATATAGAGATGTATATAGACTATAGATAGATAGTACATAGATATAGAGATAGAACATGATAGAGGGATAGTAGATGTATGTATATATCGTATATATATACATATATTATGTATATATGATACATATATATGTAGTATCGATATATCAATGATAATTTATAGATATATACATAGATATGCAATAGATATAGAGAGACATATAGAGATACATGATAATATCATATATATATATATAGAGACAGATAGAAGATATTATATTATAGAGATAGATACACATATATAGATCTACTATATATATAGATATATATAATATAGCTGAAATAGAGAGATCTGACACTATAGATGTAGACGATATATTAAAGATATACGATAGATTTATAGACATTATAATATCGACACAGAGATATATAATATAGATATATCTATATTATATACACATGATCTAGATATAATAGATAGATACTATATAATATAGTATAGACACATAATATTATCTATATAGATATATATAGATACGAGATATAGTTACATATACACATAAATATAGATACATATACACATAGATATCTATAGACATATAAATATATATATATATATATATATAGATACAGATACACATATATATATATTATGAGACATAGACACAAGATATATATATATATTATACATCTATATCATGAGACATATACATGATAGAATATGATATATATATATTATATATATGGATAATATATATATATATATATATAGGTAGATGATATATATACCTATACTATATATAGATATAGATATGTAGGTGGTAATTAGATCTAGATTATTATTCTATATATTTTATATATAGATCAGATAAGATATATATAGATATACATATATAGAGATAGATGCTATATATATATATATCTACATATATAGAACACATGTGTATATATATATTTTTTTTATATATATATATAATATATATATTATGTAGATATATATATATCTTTATACCAAATAATATATTATATATATATATATTAGATATAAATGATATATATATTATTATATAATATATATAGATATTA
>NC_051391.1:26912019-26942019 GCF_015228065.2 Penaeus monodon | reverse complement strand
GAAAAGGGTTTTAGGAAGAAATTGATGGCAGATTTACTCTCATGGTTATAATAGTTGTAGATATTTTTTTCTCCAAAAAATAATCAATACAAGTTTATATTTAAAACATATCTATATAGAAAATGCAATGTTACTTGGGCTTGATCTGTTTTTCTGAATTTGGCACTCTGCTGACTACCTAGAGCACCATGAGTTGGAAATAAACAAAATTTGTATACAGATGTAAAGTAATACAGTGAGCTGTCAGCAGATCTAATGGGTACTATATTCACAAAGTGCACAGATGTCTTTGTTGCCATTCCTTTGTCTCTTTAGAATCATTTATCCCAAAATCAGATAGGATGATATATAGTTTTGCAGTGTATTCACTTTCAACTGTGGTAAGATCTGTATTATGTATTAAATACAAATAAGGCTATTCATATATTAATTTTTATTTTACTCCTTACATCCTATTTGGCACTAAGAATTACATAAGGATTTATGCAAAATAATCACACACACACACACACACACACACACACACACACACACACACACACACACACACACACACACACACACACACACACACACACTACCTGTAGCAGACCGACTAAACGTTCCACTCCTACCACACGCTCACCTCCACCTGCAACTCCTTTACAGAAACTCTTGAGGATATTGAGAACTCTCTTCCTGAGTCCCAAATTGACACCCACCCTCAAAACCCACAACTCCCGCTCCCTCCCCACTCAAAGTGACTACCATATCCATTTCCTCCTACTCATATTTCCCCTACACCTCTTCCTCCTCCTCCCCCTCAACACAGCCCATCCCCCCACAGCCCAACCCCCTTCCTCCAGCTCCACCTACATTAATCCTCCATCCCCTCTATCCCTTCCACTCCCTCCTGGGTACACAAGTGAATCCCTTATGTCACAACTATGCCCTTCCTCAGATCCTCCATCTTCGTCGTACAATCAGGAACAGTAAAACAAATAGCTGGCGAAATTATGTTTCCTCAATTGCATCTACATTATCTCAGCTGTTTGGCGCCGGATCCATAAACTGTCAGAGAAACCCCCACCCTTTCCAGCTTCTCCATATTTGAGATACTCCTATCTCTGAAGCTCTCCCAAGTCGTTAATGAACTAGGTGACTACTTCAGCTAGGTCAGTAGTAGTTCTTATCTTTCTCCACACTTCTCTTCTATTAAGATCATCAGGGAATGAACCTCCATCATCTTCACCCTGTCCTCTGGCAAGTCCTTTAATGCTCCTTTTTCTCAGTGCTGCCTTACAGTTGTGCCGCGACACTCTTGAAGGCCCTGACGGTATTCACTACTGTATGCTCCGACACCTTCCATCTCCCTTTCTATCCTACCTATTAACTATTTTCAACCACATATGGATGTCAGGAAGTTTTCTTTCGCATTGGCAAGAAGCTCTTATCCTCCCCTTCTTGAAACCTAATAAATCAGGTACCCTCCCTAAAAATTACCGCCCCATAGCTCTAACTAGCTGCTTGTGCAAACTGCTAGAGTGAATGGTTAACTTCCGCTTAATGTGGTATCTTAAATCTCACAATCTTCTCTCTCCTTCACAGTTTGATTTCCGCCATGCACGAAATACAGCAGACCTCCTTGTTTATTTCGAGACATATATTACATCTGCATTTGCACGCCAGGAAGCTGTATTAGCCATATTTTTTGACCTAGAAGAAGCATACGATACCATATGGCGGTACCATATCCTCCAAAAATTGCCCTTCCTATGCATACACGGAAACTGGGTGTTTTATAAAGTCTTTCCTCTCTAACCATACTCCAGCGTCAAAATTGCCTATTCCACATCATCATCCTTTCCTCAGTTGAAAGTGTCCTTACAAAAGCAGAGTGCCTCATCAACACTTTATCTCCTTCTTGCTTTAATGACATTTTCACGGATTACTACCAGGAGCCGATCAAACTCATATGTTGAGATTTAAACCATCTTCGCATCTAGGACATCCATACCAAATCTCGCAGTTCCTTCAGTCTGCCAACATAATCGGCATCTCCTAGCAAGCTAACCTTGGCTCCGCTTTCTACCTCCAAATGTTCTCCACTCTTTTCTCTCGGCCCATCTTCCTTATATGGGCTCCATTCCAAACCATCCTCTAACAAATTCCTTGGCGTTATTTTTCTACCACCAATATTGTCATGGCGAGACTATATCTTTTACATTAAAGAAAAAAAGCTCACCGCCACCTCCGAATCTTACAAACTCTTGTCCCATATATGCCTGGGGCGGTCAGATGCAACTCTCTCCATCTTCATGTTAACCTTATCCTCTGTACTCTCGATTATGGGTGCCATATATACTCTCTGCCTCAAACCTCCCTCCTTGCTCATCCTTGATACAATCCACCACTTTTGGTCTTAGGGCCTAACTCTGCACTTCGCTCCTATCCAGTCAAATGCCTGTACAACTGGAAATCAGCTGCATCTTTTGACGACGTACCCTTCTCCCTTCTCCGATGCTATATCGATTCCCCAACTTGCAATCACAAATTAACTTATCTCACGATCCTTAGCTTTCATCTTTACTCTCGTTTACCCTACTTCGTTTTCTCCATTTCGCAATGGATACCATCCTCGTGCCAGTTTACCTTTTCCCTATTCCGGACCTCTTCCTTTTTCTGTACAATGTTGTCCCCCCCCCAATCCCTGCCGTTATGTCGGGGGGGGGGCTTAGGAGGCGGAGGAATGGGACCCATGATGGGGAACTCCCCAACTGGGACTCAGCCCTCGACCAACTTAATTTTAGCATGGTTCTTTATTTTCCTTCCGACCTTTCGTTTCTGTCCCGTCACCAAACCTTCTACTATCCACCTCTTAGGTGTGATAGGGGGGGGGGCCCGTTTTTGCTGAGAAAGGATGAAAGGCGACTTTGTTAGCAGTCCTGAAACGGCCTGAGGGAGCCATGGCCACGGATTTCCCCGGATTAGTCATTCTAGCCCTGTAACCTCAAGGGGACCCTGAGGGGTGGATGTTTTATCCCAACATAACCAGGCTTATTACATGGCCAATAATGAAAAACTTATCTCCACTATTAGGGGCAATGAGGCTTGCCCCTTACAAATAGCCCCAAAGATGTAAACCACGATCCCTGACCCAGGTCTCTCCTTTGACCACGGCTCCGAACACTGCCCAACAACTACCCCCCATTCAATTCGCTCTACTAGTACAGTAGCCAACAACAATCCTTAAGGAAACATTTCCACTCCTCCAGCACGCTCAACTTCATACCTCTACCCCCACAACCGCCAACATCAACCACCCCATCCTCCCTATTAATACACGTACAGCCTTAGTGCCCACCTCCCCATAACCATACTCCCTCAACATACTCCGAGCGTCACGCCCCAGCCTTCCACTTACCCCTATCACGTACAACAATATTGAATACCCTCTCGCGCAGCCCAAAGGGACCGATTTCGTGATCCCTCCACAGCTCCCTACTCTGACAACACCCTCTCTTTCCGCAATGTCTCAAAAACAAGTAGGTAAAGGTTAGTCTCTATTCCGTAGCCGACCCGACCGCTCCCGTCTTGTCACAGTAAACATCCGAAAACCAAGCTATAGCATTAACAAAACCTAACGACATATATGGAACCCCATCCTGCAGGAAACCCATCCAACCATCAATACTTGCACCCGGAAAACAGTTTCAACCCCCAGCAAATGCCCAATCTATGGACAAAAGATTGGTCAGTTGTGGAGGACCTAATTGCCTGTCGCACAGGACTATGATGCAACGTCAGTACAAATTCTATCTCATTCCCCCCAGAGGTAATCGAAGAAACCCACTAACATAGCAAAATACCTTCCGTAGACATCATGACCCTTCCCTTAACGTCTATATAGGAGGAGAATCCCTCCCTGTCCGCCATACAACCTCTCCACGTCAGTGCCAAAAATTGTTGGCGGTAGGACACCCAGCCAAACATGCCGTTCCACAAGCCAGATGCCCACTATGTGCCCAACCGGACATATCCGATCCTAAATTGCCCTGCCCAATCACGCACTATTTGCCAACTGTGGCGGCCCCCATAATGTATTTAGTGGCTGTCCATCACCTACAAATTGAGTCTGAGGTAGAAACTCTAAGATTCAAACTGGACTCACACTACGTGTAAGCCAGACAAGAAAGCACGTGACGTGGTTCTCTCTACTCCTACTCAGTAATACTGCTCATTCTACCAATTACCTAACCCACCCACCTACATCTTAAAACCCCTATTTCTACCTCCTACCTTCCCCAGCCAAACTCTTTTTGCCATCTAAATCCAGACACTACATCTCTACTAAGTATTCAATCACCACCACAACCCAACACCTTCCCCTCTCCTCCTCGCTACTACCCGTAACAGACAGAACAAACGTGCCAAACCCCTCTTCCCTACCACACAATCACTTCCACCTTCCTTTACTCCTTTGCTTGAGGACACCAGTCCTCTCTTCCCCCCATCACAAGAAAATCCTATACCCCAATAACACTCCCAAACAAACTCCTTAGAAGAAACCATTGAAAATATCAAGAATTAACTAAGAAAACTGACACAACGCAAATCTTACAACTCATGCCCTTCCCACACTCCAAGTAACTGCTGATATCATCCTCCTACGATATCCCCCACACCCTATCTCAACCCCCCCTCCAACACAGCCTCCCCCCCACGACCCAACCCCAACCCCTACCCCAACCCGCCCAATTATCCACTCCCACCAGCCCCTCATCCCTTCCACTCCATCCGGATACACACGTGAATCCTTATGTCACAAGTATCCCCTCTCAGACCCTTCCATCTCCTATTAACCCCTCCTAGTAGAACACCAACTCCCACACCTCTCCATATCAGAACCTCTCAGTCCTTTTCCCATCCTCTTACGGCTTCCCCCTCAAAATCAGTAAAGTATAAAATCCTTTCATTGGAATATTCGCGGTTCCGCTCACAGACATGGACCTTCGTCATATCCTTTCCTTATAATCCATCTTATTGTATGCCTAAAGAGACCTTTCTAACACATCCTCAATACCAATCCCCCAATTATCATTGTGTCTCGTCCCACATTCCCTTTATGTCTCATCAAATACTATCAAATAGAATCAAACACCTTATGTTCACACCTCCCTTTCAAACCAATGCCCTGCACAGTTATCCGTATCTTCCTCATCGTTGGATCACAGTGATATCAGCTACTCTCCCATCCCACCCCATTTTGACTTTGTGCTTTGAAAATCTAATTCCCAACTCAACCACCTTTCCTCATAGTTGGGACTTTAACTGCCGCCACACTCTATGGGGTGATTCTATCACAAACTCCCGAGTGCCGATTTACTAGGGCGCTCCTCCACAGCTGACCTACTATACTAAATTCAGATCGCCCCAACACTTGATACACGCACGCCAATCTTTTCATGCATGACATCGCTCAGGACGCCCCTTCCTTCATTAGATTGTCCACTGGTCAGCTTAGACCACCTTCCCTATAGTGACCACTTTCCAGTTCTCCTTTCTCCTATCCTACGTACCATCCTAACTCCCCACGCTGGTGTTTTGATAGAGCTGAACTGGCCCTACTTTCACTTCACTCTCTGCTATATACCCCTCCATCCTCCCTACTCCATTTCAGAAATGATACATATCACAAATACAGTCTAAGTAAGATGAACATACAGCTATCCCTCGAACTCAAGACCATACACCTCAAATGGTTCCATGGTGGAATTCTGTATTGCACCCTAAGCCTTCGCTTAAAACGTGCAGCCTGGAACAGTACGATACAAGAGAGGTACTCCAAATCAAACTATCAGCCCTTATCTTCTTTTTAAAAAGCATTGCCTATCCTCGTCGTACAATCCGGCATAGTAAAACAAATAGCTGGGCGAAATATGTTTCATTCAAATGTACAGCCTCTATATTCTATCTCAAATGTTTGGCGCACGAATCCATAAAACTATCAGCAAAATCCCCCCATCATGCCCCTGTCCTCCAATTCGAAATACCCTTCATTTATGACCCCTCAAGTCGCTAATGAAATGGGTGATTATTTTCCGCTATTGTCAGTAGTTGTCTCACCATCTTCACCACTTCTCCTTCTATAGACCCACCAGAGAACAAACGTACCCCAATTACCTCACCCCATCCTTGATGAGTCCTATAATGCCCCATTTTCTTATCTGAACTCACGGCTGACTACAATCGTGCCGTAAACACTCATGAAGGCCCTGACGTATTCCAACTACCGTAGGCTCCGGCAACTCCCATCTTCCTCCTTATCCTTCCTATTAAAAATTTACAACCACATTGGACAGTAGGAAATTTCCCTTCTAATTGGCGAGAAGCTCTTACCTTCCCTTCCTTGAAACCCAATAAACGGGGACCCTTCCTCAAGACTCATGCACCATCGCACTAACTAGCTGCTTGTGCAAACTATCAGAGCGATATGGGGTGAAACTTCCGTAATGTGGTATCTTGAATCTCACAATCTTCTCTTCCTCCACATCGGTTTCGCTCGTGCCAGAAGCAAGATGACCCCCTTGCTCATTTTGAGACCATATATTAAATCGCATTTGCACGCCATGAATCCGTACTAGCTATTTTTTTTTTTATCTAGAAAAAGCATAGATCGACAGGCGGGTACCATTCCTCCAACAATTGTCCTCTTAGGCATACGTGGAAAATGGGTGTCTCATAATGTCTTCCTCTTACCAACGCACTTTCCAGGTCAAAATCGCCTCTGCCACATCATCTTGCTTCCCCAAATCGAAGGTGTTCCACAAGCAGTGTGCTATAGCATTATGCCTTCTGCTGTAATGACTTATTGTCTCAGTTACCACCAGGAGCCCGGTCATAACTATATGTGGATGATTAAACCATCTATGACATCTGGAACATCCCTACCAAATCTCTACCAATTTCTTCAAGCTGACAATATCATCAGTATCTTCCTGGCCACAAAACCATGGCTTCGCTTTTATACTCTAAATCTTTTCTACATTCTTTTCTCTCGCTCACGTTGTAGGCCTCTACCCCCCACTCTTTCTTATATGCCACTCCACTCCAATGACGTTCCTCTGCGGCAAATTCCTAGGTGTCATTTGACTCCAAACTGTCTGGCGAGCCATATTCTACACATTAAATGAAAAAGCTCTCCGCCGTACTGCGAATTATTAAAAACTCTCTCCCATATTATCATGGGGCTAAGATCTCAAAATCCTTCAATCTTCATGTTACTTTGATCCTCTCACAACTCTTGATAGGGATGCCATATCTACTCGCACTCAATTCCCTTGCCCATCTTGATACAACCATCACGTGTCTCGTTAGCACTAGGCCTTTCGCTCCTCCCCAGTTGAGAGGCCTGACACTGAATCAGAATACCATCTCTATATCGACTGTCGTGCACTTCTCTCTCCCGATGCTATGTTCGATTCCACCAATTTTCCCTCACTAAAAAAATCCCACAACCCCTACTTCTTACTTAGCTTATATTCCACGATTACTATCCTTTTCAACATGCATGGATACCTCCTTCACATTACCTTATCACCCATCTCAACCTCTCCCTATTCTCTGCCATTCCGTCCATCCATGGGCATACCACACCACCATATTGCTCTTCTGTTTTTCCCGCCCGAACCACCAAAATCAAATATCTCCCTCCTACTGTCCTGCTCAACAACATTACTTGACCATGTCTCCACTCATTCCTCTAGTATTCACGTATATACTGAGGCTCAAATCCACCTCGGTGCTGGTTTTGCCAGTAATCTTCCAAATCTACTTTCAAATACTCCCCTTCTCCTGAATCCGGGGTCCTTACTAAGAATTGTATGCCACGCCTTTTGCTCTAAAACACATATACCCCCTTCTCTTCCCTTTACAATTTACGGACTCCGTAACTCATTAACTCTCATAAATAATTAACACACCACCAAACCCCTTGTTTGTAAGATTCCAGAACTGGTTTTCTACCTGTCCACACTGCCATAAACAGTCAAATTGTGGTTGCCCGCCATGTTGGCATCACCGGCAATGAACAGTGAGAGACACTAGCACGCCACACCTCTATGTCCAATATACCAACACGCTTCTCACCATATCCCAGGCCACGGATTATTACCCACCACTTAAGACCTACTTGTTACCGATGGTAATCTTTTGGTCCAAGCTCCGCACTAATAAAAACATTATGTAAAACTATCATCTCCTCCTGGTCAAGCTCATTCACGGAACAAGACGTGGGAGGACCGCTCTCCGCCGCTTACGCATTGGCCACACCCGTCCTAAACACACTCCTACTGATGTCATAATCCTTTTAGGGGTCGTGTGGATGGTTGCGTTTAGCACTTGGCCTCCGGTTTCATAGCCGGAGTGACCTAGGTTCGAGGCCTGGTCAGGGGGTTGTTATTGATAATAATTATATAGTATAGTATATATAGATATAGATTTATTTATAGATATATATATATAGATATCGAATATATATATATATTTAGTATATATATATATATTGATAGAGATATGTATATGATATATATAGGATTGTAGACTAGATAGATATATGGGAGATTATAAATATATATAGAGATATATATAATATATATAATATAATATATACATATATATAAAAAATATATATATATATATATATATATATATATAAGATATGATTATATATAGATATTATATAAAGATATATAGTAGTATGTGATATTAGATATTATAGTATAGATATATAAGTTTTATATATATCATAGAGATATAATAGAGATATAGATATAATATATATAGATCATATATAGTTTATATATATATAAGATATACATTAGATGTATATATATATAGTTAGTAGAGAGAATATATATGTAGTGATAGGAGAAGATATAAGTATTATGATTAGATACCCCTATATATATAGATATATAGTAGAGATATATAGAAGGATATATAGGAATATAAATAGATAGATGCCTATAGTGATATCTATATAAATTATATATATAGATATATAGAGATATGAGTAGATGAGAAGATAGATTTAATATATTTATATAGAGAATATAGTTATATATGATAGGTTAATATATATATAGAATATAATATAGATATTATATTATAATAGAATGATATATATCTTATATCTATAATTATAGATAGATTATATATAGATTATTATATCTTATCTTATATGTAGATAGATCTAGCATATGATATATAGAGAGTATGAGATATATATATAATATATTATATATAATATGAATGATATATATAGATATATATATAATATGATTATATATGCTATCTAGATATGAGATATTAGTATATATTCCATTATATGATTATAGATAGATAGGAGAATATATGATATATATATATTATAAGATATAGAGATTATAATACTATATATTATATATAGTTACAGAGTAAATATTATAGGAACATGTATGATAGTATATATATATATATTATATATGCTCTTATAATGTGATAGTATTAAATATAAGATTATATATGATGATGGAATACAGATTATATATATATATATTATATCTTACTAGATATATATTATATACTATTATATATATATATCAATATTAATTAGAGAGGATATAGATAGATAGTATACTCTATATAGATATAAATATAGTAAGAGTATATTATAGATCATATTATGATTGTATTATTGATATTAATATATAATATATAGTTATAATACAGATTTGATTATATATTAGTATAATATATATATATATTATTAGATAATATAATAGTATATAATATATTTAGATATAGTATTATATTATATAATCTCACATATATTTAATATATATATATGGATATATATAATATATATATTCTATATATATATATATATCTATATAATTATAGATATATATATAATATACATATACATAGATGATATATCCTATATATATATTATAAATATATTTTTACTATATATATAGATATCTTATTGTATAATATATCTGTATATATGTATATATATCGGTATATATCTGTATCGATGAATAATAGTATATATAGATATATATATATATATATGATATATACAAATAATATATATATTATATTATATAAGATATATATATATATATAAGATAGATGAGTGATAATCGTGTTAAAAATATATTATATATTGCACTAAGAGATTGATAGATAGGATCTAAATATATAGATAGTATATAGAATATTTAATATATAATATATATATATCGATATAGAATATTATATATATTACATACGATAGAGTATTATTCTTATACTAGAGTATATATATCTAAATATATAGATATATATTTTACATTTAGATATATGAGAATATAGTATAATATATATAATATATTATATAAAGATTGACATAGATATAGATATATATGATATATATTCGATATTTGCTATTATAGAGATAAGAGAATAATATATAGAGGATAAAGAAGATATAGATAGATATATGTACATATATAGATATATACAATAGAATAGAGAGATAATATATTACCTTATAGATATATATTATAAAATATTAATATATATATTATATTTACAGATATATGTATTTACATAATGATCTATATGTACATATATATATATTATATTATATATAGATATATATATATATATATATTATATATCTGACATGTATATTTACATTAATATATAATATATATTATATCTAGATATCTATATATATATAAACGAGATAGAGTATAAAATATAGAAGATATAAATAAATAGTAAAAATACATATAGAGATGTAGATAATATATATAATCTTAAATACATGAGAATATAGAGATATAGATATAATATATATTATATATAGAATATAATATAATATAATATATATAATATTATATTATAGATATAGGTAGATACAGAGAGATAGAGATATTATATATATATCATTATATATAGATATATATCTATATAGTATGATTAAGATGATATATATGAGATATATTAGAAGATTACATATATAAAGATTATAATATTAGAGTAGATATATAATATATATTATTACGATCTATACATAGATAGTAGATTATAGATATAGATAGATAGAAGATATATAATATATAATTATATATATATATATATATAATTATATAAATGTGTACTTATATATAATATATAATATTATATATATATGTATAAATATATATGATATATTATATATATATAATATCTATTATATATATATATATAATATATATATACTAAGATATATATATATATGTGGTGTGTGTGTGGTGTGTGTGGTGGGTGTGTGTGTGTGTATAAATATATATTATATAATATATATATATATATATATAGAACTATATATATATATATAAATTATATGTATAAATATATATATATAAAAATATCTATCTATATAGATATTAGTATAGATATAAATATATACTCTAGATATAAAATAATATATATTTATGTATATATATAAATGATATATTATATATATATAACAGGGGAAAAACTTTCCATAATAGGCAACTCAAAAGGACCCAGCCAAAAGCCAATTTTGAGAAGTGCCAAGAATCCGGAAGTTGGGGTTCAAGCAACGCTTCAGTCGGCCGCGGAAAATTTGCCTATAGGGGAGTTTCCCAAGTCCGGGATGGTAAGTGCCTCTTGTGGATAGTTCCATGCATATATAAGTTTATATATATATATATATATATAAGATATATATAATATATATAGATATATATATATGTATATATATAGTAATGTATAATATATATATATGTATTATATATATGTATATAGAATCTTATGATGTAATATATAATATATATAAACTATATAGTTATATATAGATATATATATATAAATATATAATCATATATATTTTTTTTTTTTTTTTTTTTTTTTTTTTTTTTTTTTTTGTCTTTGTTTTTTTTACGGTCAGGTCTGGTTGAGCCGTCGTGGTCACAGCATGAATACTTAATTGTAGTGTTTCTTGGAGTTGAGTACGGTTAAGAGTCCCCAGTACCTTTCCACGAGGAGTGCGCTGTTACCTTTTAGTAGTATTCTCTCTATTTATCCAGGGCTTGCAACCAACATTACTTGGGCTGGCTTGGCCACCCAGGGGGCTAAACGTAGGCAATAGGAGGTGAAGTTCGTGCCAAGGGAACAACGCGCCGGCGTGACTCGAACCCCGAATCAGATTGCCGTCATGACAGTTTTGAGTCCGGTTGCTTACCATGGCCACCGCCGCCTCATAATACATAAAATATATAATATATATATAAATATATATATATATATATATATATATATATTATATATATATATAATCTTATATTATAAATATATTATATATATATAAAATATATATATATATATATTTAGATATATATATTTATATTTATAGATTTATTTATATATATTTATATTTATATTTATATATATTTATATATATTTATATATGTAGATCTCTCTCTCTCTCTCTCTCTGTCTCCTCTCTCTCTCTCTCTCTCTTCTCTCTACTATTTTATATATATATATTTTAAATCTATATATATATATATATATAATATATATAATATATATAAATATATATAAATATATATATATAAATATATATATATTTATATACATATATTTATATATATATATATATATATATATATATATTTATATAGATATTCATATATATATATTCATATAGATATATTTCTCTCTCTATATATAAATATATAGCTATAATCTCCTGGGTCGTCCCACAGGTCTCCTCCACCCAGGGTTGTCTCGCAGAGGTACAACCTGATGGGCAGGGTCGTCCACAGGGAGACAAGCTAGGTGCCCATATATAGAGTTGGCGATCCCGGATTATGAAAGTAACAGGTCCCATGCCAGTCTCTCGGTGTAACCGCCGGTTGGACACGTGGGCCTGCCAGCTGTACCCCATGATCCGGCGAAGGGACTTGTTACAAAAGGCACCAAGGCGAGACTCCAAGACATTGGATAGGGTCCAGGTTTCGCTTCCATAGAGCAAAACTGGCAGTATCAAGGCTTTGAAGACACGCAGCTTGGTCCTTCTGCTAGGTACCCATCTCCCAAACGCTCTTGTTGATCGGTTCATGCTCCTGTTTGCAGACCAATCTGTTCCTACTGACTTCTTTGTGTGGGTTTTTTTTTTGGGGGGTGGGATTGTTTGGGAGAGGGGTCTGACAACCCAGAGATATGGACTACGCTACCAAGGTATGTAAATTTTCTGTACTTCAACATCCTCTCCCCGCAAACATGGATCGACTGAATGGTTCTCCCACCACTGTAACATTAAAGGAAGGTTATTAATGTCCTATGGAAAGTATTTTGGCAGTGTTAGTGGGGTTCTTACAATGAACCTCTGGAGGAAAGGAGTAGCACGTACTGATATCATCATAGTCGAGTCCCTGAGGCAGCGAATAAGTCTTCTCCATAATCTGACCGTTTTTTGTATAAATCGGGCAGTTTGCCTGGGGAGTACAGAGACATTTTCTGGTGAAATTATTGTGGGCTGGTGAGGTTCTGCAGAATGGAGTTTACCAGAGATCAGTTAGAGTTGATAATGCTATACCTTGGTTTTCAAGTGTTACTGTGACGAGACGGGAACGATCGGGTCAGCTACGGAAAGAGTAGAAGGTAGAAGGACGGGGGGCATATGGCAGAGGGAATAGTGTTGAGGAAAGTAGTATTATGGAGAGATGGGCAATAAGGCTGTAAAGCAGTAATAAGACATGTTGGGGTAGTTTTGATGACGAAGATTTGTTGGGGAAGCGTTGATGAAGTTGAGCATGTTGGGAGAGTAGAATGTCTCCTGGAGATGAGTGTTGACTTGGGTTTATAACATACTAGTAGGCATTGAAGAGGGGGTAGTAGTTGGCAGTGTTCCGAGCCGTGGTCAAAGGAGAGCCTGGGGTCCCAGGGAATCGGGAGAGTTTTGAATTGCCTGGGGCAAAGCCTCATTGCGCCTTATAAGGGTAAACGCCTCATTTTGCCTGGTTAAGCCTGGATATAGTGGGGAGAAAAACAGTACAGACCCGCGGGTCCACCTTGGGGGGTAAGGGATGACACTAAACAGGGGAATACCATGCCATGGCTTCCCTCAAGCCATTCAGGACTATCAACAACAGTTACGCCTTTCATCCTTTCAAGCACGGCTCTCACACCTTAGGAAGTAATAAGGGTTTATGTTAAAAGGCAAGATAAATGTGCTAGACATCTAAAGGTTATGTAGCACTCTAGTTAATGTTAGGGAAGGGTGGTTTGATTTAGTGATGTTTGTCTAGCTGGGCAAAGGAATTGGTGAGTGAAAGGGTTAGGGTCGGGTGTGGTAAGGAGTTAGATTATATGAAGGATATGTATGATGGTTTGAGGAAAGAGACTAGGGTTGTTTGAAGCAGAAAGTGTGGATTGTGTAAGGATGTCGGATAGGTGGAGGTCTGTGAAGGATAGGATGTGTGGATTGAAAGGGGAACATTCCATAAGGAACATAAGGGTGGGATCAGATTTTGTGGAACATTCAGATAATAGGGTGTGTTAGACGGGGGCCAATTGCGTAAGCGTGCGAGAGCGGTCTCCCCCGTCTTTTGTTCCGAATGAAATTGGAGCTGACCAGGAGGGATTGATAGTTTTACAGAATGTAATTTATTAGTGCGGATGCTTGACCAAAAAAGATTGCCATCGATTATACAAGTCTTTAAACGTGTTGGTAATATCCGTGGCTTGGATAACGTGAAAGCGTGATTGTATGATGTGGACAGCGCGTGGCGTGGCTAGTGTTCTGCCGTATCATTGCCGGGGAATTCCAACATGCGTGGGCCCCAGCAAAATTTGATTGTTTAATGGCGTGTGGACAGGTAAACCACAGTTCTGGATCTTACAAACAAGGGGTTGTGGTGTGTACTGACTTTATGAAAGTTAATGAGTTACGGGACGTCAGTAAAAATTGTAATAGAGGAAGAGTATAGGAGTATATGTTTTTTTTTAGAGCAAAAAGAGTGCATATCAGTTGCTGTTAGTAATGGACACTGGATTGCAGGAGGAATGGGAGTATTTTGTAAAGTACGAGTTGGGGATGATGATTACTGCAAAACCATGCGACGGCGCAACATTTAGGGATCCGGATGGTGATTTTTGGTAGCATCAGTATATAGCGTGAATACTATGAGGATAGTGAGTGAGAGAACAATGGTCCAGGAATGGGTGAAATATGCGAGCAGTAGGAGGGATATTTTGATTTTGGTAGGGTCGGGGATAACTATTAAGAGCAAGATATGGGGGTGAGGTATAAGCTCATGGAGGGGACGGATGGAGCCAGAAAACGGAGAGGTTGGAGTTTATGGTGGGAAATGGGATATGGGACGTATGGGAGTGTATCTATGGGCAGTGGAGATAAGGAGTAGTTGATCACGTGGAGATGATCTAAGGTAGAGTAGGGATTGTGGGATAGTTAGTTAGTGATGGAAAGTTGTGGATCGAACATAGTCACTCGGAGAGAGAGTAAGGCACGACGTCGAGAGATTAGAGATGGTATGGCCTGATTCGAGTGTAGGCAGGCTGCTCACTGGAGAGGTAGCGAAAGGTGCCTATGCTAAGCGGAAGATCTGGCTAGGGCGGCCAGTGATGCATTGTATCAGATGGGCATAAGAGAAAGTTGCTGCAGAGGATGTATTATGGCATCCAATATATCTATATGAGTGGAGTAGGATCAATGTAACATGAAATTGAAGGAGAGGTTTTGCGATCCTGAATCGCGGCATGATTATATGGGGTCGAGTAGTTTTTAAGTATTGCTGTCAGAGCGCGCGGAGTAGGCTTTTTGTTTAATGTGTATGAATATGGTCTCGCATGACATTTTGGAGGTCAAAAATGACACTAAGGAGAACGTACAGATCCGGGGGGGGAATTAAACAAACGCTATGGAAATTTCCTAGTAGGAACGCTTTGGAGGGAGTGCTGCTTATGGAATAGAAGTGGTGGGTAGGGGTCCTAGGGCACATGAGCGAGAGAATAAAGTGATGGAGAAAGATTTAGAGGTAGAAAAGCGGTAATGCCATGGTTTGTGGGGCGGCTCGTTAGGAATTGTGATAGCTGATGATATTGCAGATTGAGAAATTGCGTAGAGATTTGGTATGGATGTGTGGGCGGTCTAGAGGGCATAGATGGTTAAATCGCATTCAATCATATTAGTGATGACCGGGGTCCTCCTGGTGGTAATAAACTGAGGCAATATCATCAAACAGGCAGAGAATAAAGTGGTACTGAGCGCTACTAGCCTTTGTGGGACGACCTTCGATTTTGAGGAAAGAAAGATGATGTGGCAGAGGGCAATTTTAACTGGAAAGTGCGTGGGAGAGGGAAGGACTTTATTAAGACTATCCATGTTTCCACGTTACGGCCTAGAGAGAACAATATGTTGGAGAATAATGTACGCGCCATGTCGTATCCTATATAGCATTTTTTCTGAGTATCGAAAAAATTTAGGGCTAGTAGCGGATTCATGCGTGCAAATTCAGATGTAATATTATGTCTTGCAAATTAGAAGGCTCAAGGGGGTCAATATGCTGTGCTTGCTGGCACCGGCGTAAAACTCGTATTGGGAAGGAGAGAGTAAGTATTTGAGATCATAGTATGACGGCACATTAAGTGGAAGTTCGCCATTCGCTTCTAGATTAGTTTTGCCACAGAGCAGCTAGTTAGTGCGATTGGGGGCGATAGTCGTGGAAGGGAGGGTACGCCGATTTACTATGGGTTTCTAAGGAAGGGAAGGAATAAAGTGGCTTCTCGCAATTAGAAGTGAAAATTTCGCGCGTGGATGTCGGCCTATGTGGTTGTAAATTTTTGGAATAAGTAAATGAAGGATAAGGGGAAGATGGGAGTTGGCGGCGGAGGGGCGATATCGGTTAGTGAATACCGTCAGGGCGGTTCTTGTCATGAGTGTTGCGGGACTACAGATTGTAGGCGCGAGCAATGAGTTCAGAGAGAAATATGTGAGCATTATAGGACTCAGGCGGAGGATAGGTAGAAGTAATGGGGGGAGTACCGTTCTTCTGGTGTCTTAATTAGAAGAGAAGGTGTGAAGAAAGGTGAGAACCACCACTAGACCTGTCTGAAATAATCACAGCGCTATTGTTCATTAGGCGACTTGAGATAGGATCAGAATGAGGGTATCTCGAATATGGAGGGACGGGGGCAGGAATGGGGGGTAGTTTGGCCTGATAGTTTAGGGATTGGCTGGCGGCGCAAAGCATTTGAGATAGATGTAAGCGTTAGGGAGTAACTGGAAAGATAGATCACTATAGGGAGATAAAAGTGGTCTTATAGACTGACCATTGTGAAATCTAATGAATGTAGAGGGGAGTCTAAGGAGAAGAGGTAACTGCATGAATAAAGATTGCGTGCGTGTATCAAGTGTGTGGTGGCGATGCTGAATTTAGAATGAGAGTAAGGTCTCGGTCTGTGGAGAGGAAGCGCTCTATGAGATTCCTGGCCTCCGGGTAGTTGTGACCTGTAGTAATCACCTCCCTTGGAGAAGAGTTGGCGGGGCAGTTATCAGTCATCCAACTATTAGGTAAAGGTGGTTGTAAGTTGGTGAAATTAGATTTTCAATAAGCAACTAAAGTCAATGGGGTGTGGGAAGGGAGAAGTAGTGAGCTGAAATCTACATGTGATCCACGATGAAGGTAAGATACGAATGGACTGTGCGAAGGGAGTATTGGTTTGAAATGGTAGGTGTGACATTAATTGTATTTTCTGATTAGGATAAGTATGGTACGGAGGTACATAAAGGGAATGTGGGTGAACGGAGACTGTAAAATGATAATTGGTGGGATTGTATTGGAGGATGTGTAAAGAAAGGTCTCTGTGAAGGGCATACATATACATTGGGTATACAGAATGAAAGGATTAGTGACGAAGGTACAGGTCTTGGGAGTTGGCGGAAACGCGTGAATTATTCCAATGAATGGATATGTTAATACTTATAGTGGGTGGATTTATAAGATATGTAAGTTACGTTTTGGAGAATTTGAGGGGAAGCAGGCTAAGAGGGTGGGACTATCAGGACTGAGAGGTCTGAGATGTATAGGTGTGGGAGTTGGCGTTCTCTAGGAGGGGTGATATAGTGCGCCATAGTAGGGTCTGAGGAATAGGAGATACTTGTGACATTAAGGATTCACAAGGTGTGTAGTGCCCAGGCGGAGTGGAAGGGTATAGAGGAGCGTATGGTGGGAGGGTAATGTGGGGCGGGGTTGGGGTTCGGGGGAGGATGGGGAGATTCTGTGTTGGGAGTGAGGGTAGAGGTATTAGGGTGTAGGGGGGATATCGTTTAGGAGATGGGAGGATGGATATCAGGCAGTTACTTGGAGTCTGGAAGGAGCAGGACTTGTAAGATATTGGAGGTTGAGGATGTTCAGTTTTCTTTAGTAATTGCTTGAATATTTTCAATAAAGTTTTTTCTGAGGGAGTTGGTTGGGGGTTTTAGGGCAATTAAAGGATTTCTGTGTGAGGGGGGGGGGGAAGAGTAGGACGTGGTGTCCCAAATCAAAATTAAGCGTAGGAGGCATCCAAAGGAAGGTGGAGGTGATTGTGTGGTAGGGGACAGGAAGGGGTGGAAAAATCACTGTTTTGTTCTAGTCGTTAACGGTAGTGCGAGGAGGGAGACAGGGGAAGGTGTTGGGGTTGTAGTGGTGATTGAGTATCCTGTATAGAGATTGTAAAAAAGAGTGTCTTAATTTTTAGGATGCCAAAAGTTTGAACTGGAGGTACAGGTAGGGAGTAGAAGAGGGGTAGTTAGCTTTACGGAGGGGTGTTTTTAGTAGAATTGGTAGACTGAGTCATATTAGCTGAGTAAGGAGTAAGTAGTGTATAGAAAAGCAACCGTCAGACTTGCTTGCCTGTCTAGGCTTACGAGTGTGAGTCCATAGTTTGAATCTGAGTATTTGTTGCTAACTTCAGACCAAATTTGTAGGTGGGCACATCCGCTCTAGTAAATATACATTATGCTGGCCGCCAACATGTTGGTCCGCATGTGGGCGTGATTGTGCATATAAGGCAGTTAGGATCGGGTATGGCGCTAGGTTGGGCACATAGTGGGGCTATCTGGCTGTGGAACGGCTAATGTTGGCTGGGTGTCGGGTTCGCTAGTTTACTGCCCGTAACTAATTTTGGCACATGACGTGGAGGGGAGGTTGGTATGGACGAACAGTGGAGGGATTCTCGCTCCTATGTTAGAGTCAAAAAAAAAAAAAAAGGTTTAAGAGGGACGGTAGGTCATAGTGCTACAAAGGTAATATTGGCTATGTTGGTGGTTTCTTTCGATGACCTCTTGGGGGGTAATGTAGTATCCCGGCATTGTAGCCGATGTTGGGCTCATAGTCTGTGAGACAGGCTAAGTAGATCTTCTCAAAATCTGAGCCAATGCTTTGTCATAGTATTGGGCAATTTGCTGGGGAGTATTCGAAATTGTTCGGGCGGTGCATAGTATTGGACGGTTAGGATGGTGGGTTCTGCAGAGGATGGTGTACCATATATGGATATATGTCTGTTAGTTTTGTTAATGAGCTGATAAGCTGGTTTTTCGGATGTTACTGTGACAGACGGGAGGTGCGGTGCGGGGTTCGGGTCGGCTTACGAAGAGTACTTGTACCTAGCTTGTTTTTAGAGACAATTGTTGTAGAGAGTAGGGAGCTGTGAGAGGGATGCCATACGAAGATCGGGTCCCGATTTGGCTGGCGGCTAAAGAGAGTATCAGATTGTTGTAGAGATAGGGGGTATTAGTAAAGGCATAGTGCGTGCAGCGAAGATGGAGTAGTGTTTTGATGAGTGTAGTGTTAATGGAGATGGTGGTTCATATAGGCTGTATAAGGTATTAATAGAGGGAGGATGGGGTGGTTGATGTTGGAGGTTGGTGGGGGGTATAGTGTTTGAAGTTGAGCATGCTGGGAGAGTGGAAATGTTCCTTAAGGGTTGATTGTTGGCTACTGTACTAGTATGCATTGATGAGGGGGTAGTTATTGCAGTGTTCGGAGCCGTGGACAAAGGAGAGCCTGGGGTCAGGGAATCGGGTGGGTTTACATCGTTGGGGCTATTTGATAAAGGGGCAAGCCTCATTGCCCCTAATAGTGGGGATATGTTTTCATTGCTGGCCATGGTAAGCCTGATTATGTTGGGGATAAAAACAGTCCACCCCTCAGGGTCCCCTTGAGGGGTAAGGGCTAGGTTACTAAATCAGGGGAATACCGTGCCCATGGCTCCCTCAGGCCGTTCAGGACTGGCACAAAGTCAGCCTTTAATCCTTTCAGCACGGCTCTCACACCTTAGGAGGTGGATAGCAGAAGGGTTTGGTGAAGGGACAGAAATGAAAAGTGGGAGAGAGAGAGAGAGAGAGAGAGAGAGAGAGAGAGAGAGAGAGAGAGAGAGAGAGAGAGAGAGAGAGAGAGAGAGAAGAAAAAAAAAAAAAAGACCATGCAAAATTAGTTGAGTCGAGGGCTGAGTCCCAAGGTTGGGGAGTATCCCAACATTGGGTCCCAGTCTCCGCCTCCTAAGCCCCCCCACGACAACAACGGGCAAGGGATTGGGGGGGTAGGAAGTAGATAGTAGAAGGAGCTGGGAAGGGGTAGATACGAAAAAGCAGGTGGGGAAAAAGGGCTGAGGCCCAAGGCAGCAGAGATTCCCAGCATTGAGGCTCAGTCCTCGCCTCCTATGCCCCCCCATGACAACATCGGACAAGGGATTAGGGGGGGATCTGTCAGAGGGACAGAAACCGTTCTGGTACAAGTATTTCGGGAGGAATGAGGTTCGGCAGGAATAAGTTTGCCAGCGAGGTCAGTCAGGGTAGATGGTGAACGAGCTTGGGACTCGGAAGTAACTGTGGCAAGGCGTGAACTATCAGAATGACTGCGACAGGACACTTTGCCTACCTATTTTTGGAGACTTGTTGGAAGAGAAGGTCAGTGTCAGACTACAGGGCTGTACTCTGACTATACCCTCAAAAAGTTTTTAGAAGTGGAAGCAGTAGAACAAGGGCGGGAGGAAGATGGGGTGGTATGGAGAGAATCAGTACAATTGGGAGGAGGACAATATGGAGAACAATAAGGATGAAGAGTAGTAATAAGGGGGGTGGGGGTAGACAATGAAGAAGACTGTGCAGCAGAAGATGGAGTGGAGGATGTTGGGAGAAAGGAAGAAGTGTATTCTGTCTGGATGATTCGGAATGCATAGAGTTGATCACAGACATTGAGGAGGGGTATTAGTATCAGTCGGAGCCGTGGTCAAAGGAGGAGCAGGGGTCAGGAACCAGTGAAATCAAATTTAGATAGGCTAGTTGATGGAGGGGCAAGCCTAAATGCACTTAAAAAAGGCTATATAACATCTTCATTATTGGCCATGGTGAGTCTGATATAAATGGGGGAGAGGAAACATTCTAACCCTCAAGGTCTCCATGAAAGATAAGGACTAAACAATTAACCAAGGGAATAACATGCCCATGGCTCCCGAGGCCATTCATGACTGACACCAAGCCAAGGGTGAGAAGGAAAGACCATGCAAAATTAGTTGAGGCAAGAGCTGAGATCCAAGATAGGTGTGATCCCCTCCCTAGGCCTGTCTCTGTCTCCTAAGCCCCCCACAACAACAAGCAAGGGATTAGGGGGTACTTTACTATAAAGAAATGACACATTTATCTTCCATGAATATATCTTACAATTGCAATTGCTATCACTATTAGTGTGGTGTTGGTCACCAACGTATTTCTTCTATTGATGTTACAGTATAATTTGTATTACTTCAAAATATTCAAGTGTGATTAGTTTGTAATTCAAATACAAACATTCATTGCATTCATTGGTTGCATTGTATCACACATCTAAATCCAATTCTTACATATCAGTGTGGATATTTTCTTTCAATGAAATATCAGCTATACCTGGATTGGCATTAACATTGCTTTGACAATCTTGGAAGAATCAATGTATCAGAATCGCTTTAGACAATTTTTAAGTATTGATATCATCATCAATAACGGTATGGTCATAAAAGTATTGATATATTGGTATCAAATTAGACAATTCAAATTAGCAATGCCAATCACTGGTTGTGCGACGCTTGCAGTGATGCTGTCCCTCCATTCTATTTTTTCACCTAGCATCAAAGGCTAAACCAGGGGATAACATTTTATGTGATGATTTAACCAAAGGATTAAGGACTTCTAAACAGTAGGTTTTACTGACACTGCATACATTGAAGTGAATTTTAATTTAGAAACATTTACACCATAATACTGTACTTGACAGCAAATAAATATACACAACCACCTTACCATATACATGTTTGTGAATCTTAGGATAGTCTATCAGATTTTGTGGTAAAATACATAGTATTCATATGAATTTCATGCAAACAAATGCTATATGCAAAGATATGTGAAACCACTTAGTACCATTACTCTATACACCTCCACTCTATCAAAGAGTGAGAGCACTCTCTTAGTATCCTTCCTTAAGTAGTGCCCTGTATAAAGGATCTATCATGCTAGCCCAAAGTTCAAGCACCCTGCCTGATGGTATTGGTAGTCCACCATATGAAAACCAGTCATACTGCAACAAGGTAGGTAGAGGACTTTGAATTCTACTAACAGGATCAGACATATTCAACAAAAGGACTAGTGAAGGAATGGAATGTATCAGGAGAATATACTTTGATTAACAACATATGGTCATTTGTATTGTGACTTTTTTCTCAACCTTTCATTTTTACATAATTTTGTGAATTTCCATACACAGATCTACTATATGCTGTGAATATAAACAAGAATAGTATTCACATTTCACCTGGGAATTAATATACCCAAAATTAAAGATCAACTTTATACAGAACATATGATCTTAAGAAATTTAGAAATATTTTACATAATCTTAAAATCATAATAAGAGTACTGTTTTGAAGTGTTACATCAAATATTTCAAACTGTAACTATAAACAAAAATTTTCATACGCATTGATCTTATGCATAATACAGTGTGGATCTTAGCACTTTATGACTGACTACTCAGAAAATTTCCTTCCATCAGTACATTTACCACAGCTGCAGAATATTAATTTTTTATATTTTGGTGATATGGCTTTTATTTTATTTTTTTTACATTTATTTATTCATAACTTCTATTAAGCTGTAAATACATATTTTAGAAATAAATTACTGTTAATTAAAACAAAATAAAACCACCAACATTCACAACTGGATCTCAAGAGTTCACAAAGTTTAGGAAATGCTTACTTACAAAACAGACAATGGCAATGCTGTTTAAATTATTTTCCCAGAAATCAAAAACTTTTAGCCATTCAACTTATTTCCTTCAAATTCTGACAAATAGCAATATGACAAATGAGAAGATCAAACATACAATATAATCCAAAAGATGGAGAGCAAAATCAAGAGATGAATTATATTGCTTTACATTTGTGCAAGTAATATTAATACATAGGAGCCTAAATTTAAAATAGCTCATAAGACTATACTGAGCACTTGAATGACAAATCTAATTACAAGGCTGCAAAGCACTAGGAAATTGGCCTATCATGGCCTATCTGTATATGTATATATTTTGGAAGTCTTGAGAACTGTTGCCAGTCTCTTTATATCTTTGGTACAGAAGTAAGAGTTTTTACCAAAATCAGAAGACATGTTATCTTGGTTACTTAAGTACACAATAGGTACTTTCACAATACTACAAATATTTTGTTATCATTCACTGACATTTTTTAACATCATGAGCATAAAAAGCTATACACTACGATATGTGTAAATTACTGTGTACTGAACTGAACACAAGTGTATACAGTTAGCAAAACGTGCAGATGGTGTTTATCATTTTAAGACTAAGTTTCTGATGTTTATGGAATTAGGTCAGCAGAGTCACTATATGGATTCTACATGATGCACATTTAACTTTCATCTTTATACAAATCTTGAGGGAAAGGTACAACAGGCATTGTGGACGGCAGCTTTGTTTTCCCTAAGACACGACATAGGCACTGGTTGTGCTTTGTGTGTGACATCACCCCCAATTTGAAATTTAAGCAATGCTATAAGGATTTTCATTCTTCGTTGCACTGAACATAATCCTACAGCAAATTACTATCCTGTTCAAAATTGGCAAGTTAGTCACTAATATCACTATTTTGATAGAAAAATCTTTCACTTTTCACATTATATTTACATCACACTCATCATTATACTGTACATATATATAAATTACTTTTTTTAATTGTCTTTAGAACAAGAATGTGTGTCCTTCCTTCTTCAGGAAACAAGAAGTTAAAGGACTATAACTGAACTGTTGCAAAATTCATAAAACAGCAATGCTAAATCAAGAGGACAACTAGAAAATTTCTTGAAACTCATTACTCTCTTCAAAAGTCATGCAAACATATTAATTTGATTTGAACAAGATGATTGTCTGTCTAAGAGCACCACTAAATACTAGTTCAGCTGAAAATAAATTGAAGCCATTCTAATATTTACAATAAATAAATCACATGGTATGAATTCTGCTACAGTTTTATGTAGGATGTCTTACAGGTCATTTAATAATGTGGCTTGCTACAGCACCAGCTACTTTCAATCCATCCTTCTCCTTTCATTCAAAGTCCTGAGAAACATGTAAATACAATAGAACATAGACTTGTTGATTTCTGTGATGTCTTTTGTATTCAGCCGTATTTTACATTTCATTAAGAGAATATACTTTTCTTTTTAAATTAAACTTCACTCACTTCTGGTTCAGGTCTCCCAAGGTTGATTCCTGGTGTGGTTATATCCTGACCATTATGCCTCTTTACACTATTTTCACCATTTTCTACAGGAAACACAGCATCCTCAGCTGTGGCACTAGCTACTGATATGGTGGGGATTTCTAAACGAAGTTTATCCCTCGTGTGTCTCAGCTGGCCAAGGACAGTGTTCGTTGGGGAAGACTGATTAGGATCATCACTCAGGGAGGGATCCCCTGCCTCCTGTGGGTCACTGAACACTCCATTCGCTTTGCTAACCACTGTGTCTAACAGTTCTGTTGGTAGTGCATCACTCAAGGCTGTATTCTGAGAGGAGCTACCAAAAATCACATCATACTCTGAGGGATGACTTGCAGTGAAGAAATCAGAAGCAGAAAAGGAGGAGCTTGTGAAAGTGAAGGGTGATGCTGATGAGCGAATGAAGAACTCCCCATTATCTACAAGAAATCCTGAAAACCACAAATGAAAACAAAAGATAAGTGTATAAATAATCTAATAAACAAACATATATGTGAATAATGTTTTTTTTTTTTTTTTTTTTTTTTTTTTTTTTTTGAGCTGCCATGGTCACAGCATGATACTTTTTTGTAGTTTTTCATGTTGTGATGCTCTTGGAGTGAGTATGTGGTAGGGTCCCCAGTCCCTTTCCACGGAGAGTGCCAGTGTTACCTTTTTAGGTAATCATTCTCTCTAATTTATCCGGGCTTGGGACCAGCACTGACTTGGGCTGGTTTGGCCACCCAGTGGCTAGGTAGGCAATCGAGGTGAAGTTCCTTGCCCAAGGGAACAACGCGCCGGCCGGTGACTCGAACCCTCGAACTCGGATTGCCGTCGTGACAGTCTTGAGTCCGATGCTCTAATCACTCGGCCACCGCGGCCTTGGCGAACATGGAGTTCTATGATTTTCTTGGCAACTTAGAGCGGTGGTTTGCCGTTGCCTTCCACCCAGTGTTTTTATCGAGTCACCATCTCTATTTACCCGGCATTGACTTGGGCTGGCTTACCCACCCAGCAGTTAGGCAGGCAATCAAGGTGAAGTTCCTTGCCCAAGGGAACAACGCGCCAGCCAGTGACTCGAACCCTCGAACTCATATTGCCGTCGTGACAGTCTTGAGTCCAACGCTCTAACCACCGCGGCCTTATTAAAAAATTTATTATTAAAATATCCGGGTTATGAGCCCGGCACGCTTCCCCGGCATATCTGTGCACAAATATGTGCATGTGTGTCTGTGTGCACTTGGGTATGTGTGCATGCATGAGTGTATGTATGTGCACATGTGTCTGTGTGCACTTGTGTACGTATGTGTGTGCGTGCGTGCGTGCGTGAGTGAGTGAGTGAGTGAGTGAGTGAGTGAGTGAGTGAGTGAGTGAGTGGTGATGTGAGTGGTGGTGTGAGTGTGTGAGTGTGGTGGTGAGTGTGGTGATGTGAGTGGTGGTGGTGGTGTGTGTGTGGTGTGTGTGTGGTGTGTGTGTGTGTGTGTGTGTGTGTGTGTGTGTGTGTGTATGTGCGTGTGCGTGTGTGTGAGTGAGAGTGAGAGAGAGAATGATAGAGAGAGAGAATGCGTGTGTGCGTGCATATGCGTATGTGTGTGTGTGTGTGTGTGTGTGTGTGGTGTGTGTGTGTGTGTGTGTGTGTGTGTGTGTGTGTGTACGTGCGTGCGTATGTGTGCGTGCGTGTGCGTGCGTATGTGTGCGTGCGTATGTGTGCGTGCGTATGTGTGCGTGCGTATGTGTGCGTGCGTGCGTATGTGTGCGTGCGTGCGTATGTGTGCGTGCGTGCGTATGTGTGCGTGCGTGCGTATGTGTGCGTGCGTGCGTATGTGTGCGTGCGTGCGTATGTGTGCGCGCGCGTGGAAAATATGTTTAAATACCTCATATTGTTAAAGACATTGCTTCATTCCTTCTTAGTAATTACGAGAAACTTCTGTCTATAGTTCTGTATATAATTTTTTTTGCAATATAACAACATTTTTAATCTTATATGAATCACCACGAACACGAACCACTGATGCACAAAAGCAGCTCCTGTACTAACCATCTGCGGTGTCGTCATAAGACACCGATCCCAGGCTGTATATTGGAGGTGGCGGCGCAGGTCTAATGGGTTTACGATAAACATAATCCTCCATTCACCCGTGTCGTCAGCTATGAACTCGTCAGTTCCAAGTTCCCAGTCTGGAAGGTGTGGGGAAATTAATATCATCATGAATAATAGGCAAAATCTGTTTTGTGGATCTATTAAAATCAGTGTCATAATGAGACACAACGAAATAAATTGGCTAATCATGTATAAAAAATAAAATCTGGCCACAAAATTAAAGCCTGGCCGAAACCACCACAACCGCCATTTTGTAAAGGGTTGTGGGGTTTTAGTACAATGACTGACTGGACAGCGATTGTAGTGTGTACGGCTTGACTCTTTATTGTCAAAGAGTACACACGAATAAATGAGACGATACATGTTTTCAAAACCACCTGAGTTATTTCACGAAATTCTATGTATATTCCATTCTCTTCTTGAATGAGTTTCATGGTTGTTAGAACTTCACTCGTTCTTACTCGTTCGGTTCGTTTAATTCTCTCACTGACTTCATTGATCTTTATCACGAACATCCTAGCATTTATTTCTACTCACATTAATAGCTCGGTCGCCTCCTTGCCTCAGCCTGACCTCGCTTTCCCTTTTGCTCTCAGTCAAGTTGCACGCACGGGTACGCTATGGGTATCAGACACACCTCGCCCTTTCCGTTCTTTGGTTGTTTGTAGTTGTTCTCACCAGAGGAATAAGCGTGGCTTTGTTACAGTGCTCGATAGTGACACGTTTTAAGGGGACCGTCCCGAGCGGGAGGGGGGGGGGCTCGGGCTGCAGAGGTCGAAAATGAGTTATAACCATTTTCGAATACGTATACGAATGGAGAATTACCCATCCGATTATTAGGTCCGGCAGCGAAAAATTAGGCAGTCAAACAAGGGCGTAACCCCACACCTCCCAATCGCCGATCGGCCACTTTCACCCTTATGCACATATGCCGTAAGGGCGCAAGAATGAGACATTGTATATTGACACTACCTACTGAAACTGAACGGAGGAGGCTAAGAGTGTCGTATTATAATGGATTACTCCCAATGTTGTTGGTCTATGATAAATAAATATGAATAAGTAAGAAAACACAAAAAATAACAATAACACGATTATTACTACATACATACAAAACAAACGTAAACAGTACATGAAATATATATATAGGCCTATATATATATATATATATATATATATATATATATATATATATATATATATAATGTAGGCCTACTAAAACATACGCGAATGCAAAATACATACCTGTTCACAAATATGTACACACGTGTAGACATTCAAACACACACACACACACCATATGAACTTCTGTTACACGTGGCCAACTTCTTAGGAGAATGTGCACATAAATGTACATATGTACACATGTATATATATAAATACACATAGACACACATACACATGTCTGCATACACATACAATCATATTTACACACACCAGTACACATGTGTACACGTATTTACACACATGTGTACACATGTACACTTATGTACACATGGGTACATGTACATCCAACAAGCATGTTTTCATATGTAAACACATGTGCATGTATGAAAACACTAATACAAGTGGTGTGAGACCACCAGTAGCAACGTCTATGGCCAGGTAAGGTAACCAACCTTACGATTTTCCTACATTTTTTTTGGGGTACTCATGTCATTTTTGTCATAACTCGAGACCCAATTAACATATTTTCACTCTTTTTACATTATTTAAGAGGAAAATTAATGTACTTTCTTTAGTAATCAGTTCATAAAATTCTATTAAAGGATACTGACAGAAAATTTGCAAAACTTGCAAAACTGTGGGACAAGGGCGGTACGCAAGAAGCGTATGTGGTATGAAAATTTTTTGAGGGGGGCGTCGCCCCCCTTGGGTCAATTTTCAAAAAAATTACAGCAAAGGTGTGGAATGTTACAATAAACAATATATCCAAATTTGAAGGAAATCGATAAGATAGTTTTGATTTTATAAGCTTCACCCCCCCATTTTTACCCTCCCCCCCTTTTTCGGGACGGTCCCCTTAACGGCGCTAGAACTGAGCTTGTAACGCGATTTTTGTATAAATTTATCATTTGAGTATAGTGGTAGTATATTGCTCATATCAAAGTGCACAAGGATGCCACATATATACCGGGGTTACGTATATCCCTAATAGATCTACGCTCCGACAAGGTAAGTAAAATTAAACCGAAGTTATTCGTTCAGTCGGCAACTTTTATTCGAGTCGGTGTGAACCCATATTCACGTCCGTTCAACTAGGGTTCTAAGTTTATTCATCATTATTGGCTTATTAATCACTCCCTTCTCACCTCACGGAAGTCGCTTGCATGTTCTGGGTAAAAACCCAAGGTGATCGTGTGATTCGTTACAGTTAGACCATGCGGTAGATAGCCCTGTCACGAGCGCCCTTCACATACTGGCAGAATACAGTGGGTTATTTATGGATTTTCCCGTCTCGTTTCAGTTCACTTCATTTTGTTCGGTACTTTGGCCATAGGAACCCCCGTCGATGAAGTCTTGCGTAGTCTGACGCATAGCTAGACATGACTACCTTGGAACACCAGAATTGGGTAGCGAATCCGACATGCAGTTCAAAAAGAATCGTGGATTGCAGCGTGCATTTCTGAGCCAGGAAAATTTGCTTTGCTTGCAAACAATTTATCATGTCACCGTTCACTAATGCGTACATTCTGCCGCATATCGTTAAATGTTGAATTCAATGTCGTAGTTGAAATAATTTTGTATTAATGTAATTTCCTACTTAAAACATTGTTAAAATGAACGTTAATCTTCGTGTTTGTGATTCAATCCTTGTGTGAGCTCACTCTTACTTTCATTCTCACTCACTCTCACACTCACACACATATCCACGCAGAACAAAAGACAATGAAACCTTTTTATTAATGCGTTTGGTTGTTGTCGTAGTTGTAGATAAAGATCGATGATGTATCTCTGTCCCGCGATTTTGCCAGTGAGAGCACCAAGCACATTAATTGGCATTTTTATACTTTATATAGATTTCTTTCTCTATGTGACGAATTTAAGTATCCAGACTACCGTTGTTG
>NC_051391.1:26899567-26911919 GCF_015228065.2 Penaeus monodon | reverse complement strand
GTTTTTCTTCGCTTTGGAAAAGAAGCCTTACCTCCCTTCTTAAAACCTAAAAATCGGGTCCCTCCCAAAAAATTACCGCCCCATAGCTCAACAGCTGTTGTGCAAACTGCTAGATGAATGGTTAATTCGTAATGGGGTATTTTAAATCTCCAATTTTCTCCCCCTTTCACAATTTGATTTCCGCCATGCACGAAATACAGCAGACCTCCTTGTTATTTCGAGACATATATTACATCTGCATTTGCACGCCAGGAAGCTGTATTAGCCATATTTTTTGACCTAGAAGAAGCATACGATACCATATGGCGGTACCATATCCTCCAAAAATTGCCCTTCCTATGCATACACGGAAACTGGGTGTTTTATAAAGTCTTTCCTCTCCTAACATACTCCAGGTCAAAATTGCCTCTTCCACATCATCATCCTTTCCTCAGTTTGAAAGTGTCCTACAAAGCAGTGTCCTCATCAACACTTTATTCCTTCTTGCTGTTAATGACATTTTCTCAGATTTACTACCAGGAGCCCGATCATCACTATATGTTGATGATTTAACCATCTTCGCCTCTAGGACATCCATACCAAATCTCCGCCAGTTCCTTCAGTCTGCAACATAATCGGCATCTTCCTAGGCAGCTAACCTTGGCTTCCGCTTTTCTACCTCCAAATTGTTCTCCACTCTTTTCTCTCGGCCACTCTTCTTATATGGTGCTCCATTCCAATACCATCCCTCTAACAAATTCCTTGGCTTTATTTTTTACACCAAATTGTCCTGGCGAGACTATATCTTTTACATTAAAGAAAAAGCTCACCGCCACCTCTGAATCTTACAAACTCTGTCCCATATATCCTGGGGGTCAGATTGCAAAACTCTCCTCCATCTTCATGTTACCTTGATCCTCTGTACTCTCGATTATGGGTGCCATATATACTTCTCTGCCTCAACCTCCCTCCTTGCTCATCTTGATACAATCCACCACTGTGGTCTTAGCCTAACTCTGCACCTTCTGCTCCTCTCCAGTCAAGAGCCTGTACACTGAATCAGGCATGCCATCTTTTGACGACGTACCCTTCTCCCTCTCCGATGCTATACTCGATTCCACCAACTTGCATCACCAAATTAACTATCTCACGATCCTTGCTTTCTATCTTTACTTCTTTACGTTTACCTACTTCGTTCTCCATTCGCATGGATACCCTCCTCTCCCATTCCCCTTTTCCCTATCTCCGACCTCTTCCTTTTTCTGTACAATTTGTCCCCCCCCAATCCCTTGCCCGTTATTGTCGTGGGGGGGCTTAGGAGGCGGAGACTGGGACCCAATGATGGGGAACTCCCCAACCTTGGGACTCAGCCCTCGACTCAACTAATTTTGCATGGGTCTTTATTTTCCTTCCCCCCTTTCGTTTCTGTCCCCTTCACCAACCCTTCTACTATCCACCTCCTAAGGTGTGAGAGCCGTGCTGAAAAGGGTGAAAGGCTGACTTTGTGCCCGTCCTGAACGGCCTGAGGGGCCATGGGGACGGTATTCCCCCGATTTAGTTATCTAGCCCTTACCCCCCAAGGGGACCCTGAGGGGTGGGGCTGTTTTTATCCCCAACATAATCCAGGCTTACCATGGCCAATAATGAAAAATTATCTCCACTATTAGGGGCAATGAGGCTTGCCCCTTTATCAAATAGCCCCAAAGATGTAAACCCACCCGATTCCCTGACCCCAGGCTCTCCTTTGACCACGGCTCCGAACACTGCAACAACTACCCCCTCATCAATGCCTACTAGTACAGTAGCCAACAACCAATCCTTAAGGAACATTTCCACTCTCCCAGCACGCTCAACTTCATCACCTCTACCCCCCCAACCTCCAACATCAACCACCCCATCCCCCCTTATTAATACCTTACAGTTTATTGCCCACCTCCCCATAACACTACCTCCCTCAACACTACTCCATCGTCACGCCCCCGCCCTTCCATTACCCCTATCACTACAACAATATTGAATACCCTCTTCAGCACAGCCAAATGGGACCGATTTTTCGTGATCCCTCCCACAGCTCCCTACTCTGACAACACCCTTCTCTTCCAACAATGTCTCCAAAAACAAGTAGGTAAGTCTCTTTCCGTAGCCGACCCGACCGCTCCCGTCTTGTCACAGTAACATCCAAAAAACCAAGCTATAGCTTAAAAAAACTAACAGACATATATGGTAACCCCATCCTTGCAGAACCCCATCCAACCCTCAATACTTGCACCGGAACAGTTTCAATCTCCCAGCAAATTGCCCAATCTATGACAAAGTTTGGGTCAGATGTGGAGAAGACCTACTTGCCTGTCTCACAGACTATGATGCAACGTCAGTACAATGCTACTCCTTTCCCCCCCAGAGGTAATCGAAGAAACCCACTAACATAGCCAAAATTACCTTCCGAGACATGACCTTCCCTTTAACGTCTAATAGGAGGAGAATCCCTCCTGTTCGTCCATACCAACCTCCTCCACGTCAGTGCCAAAATTGTTGGGTCTAGGAGCACCCAAAACATTGCCGTTCCACAGCCAGATGCCCACTATGTCCCAACCTGGCCATACCCGATCTAACTGCCCTGCACAATCACGCACATGTGCCAACTGTGGCGGCCCCATAATGTATTTTATAGGGGTTTGTCCCACCTCCCAAATTTGAGTCTGAGGTAGCAACTCTCAGATTAAAACTTGGACTCACACTACGTGAAGCCAGACAGGAAGCAAGTCGACGCGGTTTCTCTCTACTCCTTACTCCAGTAATACTGCTCATTCAAACCAATTATCCAAACCCCCAAACCCCCCTACATCTAAACCCCCTCTCTTCTACCTCCTACCTTCCCAGTAAAACTCTTTTGCCATCCTAAATCCAGACACCCCAAATCTCTACTACAGATATTTCAATCACCACCACAACCCCAACACCTTCCCCTCTCCCCCCTCGCACTACCCGTAACAGCAGAACAAACGTTCCACCCCTCTTCCCCTACCACACAATCACTTCCACCTTCCTTTACTCCTTTGCTTGAGACACCAGTCCTCTCTTCCCCCCCTCACAAGAAACCCTATATCCCCCAAAACCCCCAAAACCCAACTCCTTAAAGAAACCATTAAAAAATATTCAAGATTCCCTAATGAAAATGACACTCAACCTCCAAATCTTACAACTCCTGCTCCTTCCACACTCCAAGTAACTGCTGATATCCATCCTCCAAACGATATCCCCCCTACACCCAATCCTCCTACCCCCCCCCAACACAGCCCATCCCCCCGCCCCCAACCCAACCCCTACCCCAACCCCGCCCACTTTAAATCCCTCCCACCATCCCTCATCCCTTCCACTCCCTCCTGGATACACACGTGAATCCCTTATGTCACAAGTATCCCCTTCCTCAGACCCTCCATCTCCAAATCCCCCTCCTATAGAACACCAACTCCACACCTCTCCATCTCAGACCTCTCATTTCCTTTTCCCCCCCTCTAGCTGCTTCCCCCCTCAAAATCAGTAAAGTATAACTATCCTTCATTGGAATATTCGCGGTTTCCGCTCCCACAGACCTGACCTTATCCTTTCCTCTTATAATCCATCTATTGTATGCCTTCAAGAGACCTTTCTAACACATCCTCCAATACCAATCCCCAATTATCATTTTGTCTCTTCCCCACATTCCCTTTATGTCTCATCAATACTTATCAATCAGAAAACACCTTATGTCACACCTCCCTTTCAAACCAATGTCCCTTGCACAGTTATCCGTATCTTCCTTCATCGTTGGATCACAGTGATATCAGTCTACTTCTCCCCATCCCCCCCATTGACTTGTTGCTTTTGAAATCTAATTTCCCAACTTCAACCACCTTTCCTCATAGTTGGTGACTTTAACTCCCCCACACTCTATGGGGTGATTCTATCACAAACTCCCGAGGCCGATCTCTAGAGCGCTTCCTCCCCCACAGCTGCCCTTTACTATACTAAATTCAGATCGCCCCACACACTTTGATACACGCACGCAATCTTTTTCATGCATTGACCTCGCTCTATGCTCCCCTTCTCTTCATTTAGATTTCCACTGGTCAGTCTTAGACCACTTTTCCTATAGTGACCACTTTCCAGTTCTCCTTTCTCCTACTTCATACGTACCACTCCCTAACTCCCCACGCTGGTGTTTTGATAGAGCTGACTGGCATACTTTCACTTCACTCTCTGCTATTCATACCCTCCATCCTCCCTCACTTCATTTCAAAAATGATACAGTATTTCACAAATACAGTCTTAAGAGCTGCACATACAGCTATCCCCCGAACCTCAAGACCATATACCTCCAAATGTGTTTTTCCCTGGTGGAAATTCTGATTGCACTAAAGCACTTCGCTTAAACGTGCAGCCTGGAACAGTTACGCTACAAGAGGGTACTCCAAATCAAATATCAGCCCTTATCTTCTTTAAAAGAGCATCTGCCTATCTCCGTCGTACAATCCGGAATAGTAAAACAAATAGCTGGCGAAATTATGTTTCATCAATTACATCCTCTACATCTATCTCAAATGTTTGGCGCCGAATCCATAAACTATCAGGCAAACATCCCCCCATCCTGCCCCTGTCCTCATATTCGAAATACCCTCATTTTTGATCCCCCAAGTCGCTAATGAACTGGGTGATTATTTCAGCCCGGTCAGTAGTGGTTCTCACCTATCTTCACACTTCTCTTCTATTAAGACCACCAGAGAACGTACCCCATTACCTTCACCCATCCTCTGATGAGTCCTATAATGCCCCATTTTCTTCATCTGAACTCTTGCTGCCCTACAATCGTGCCCTAACACTCATGAAGGCCCTGACGGTATTCATACCGTATGCTCCGGCAACTCCCATCTTCTCCTTATCCTTCCTATTAAAAATTTACAACCACATTTGGACATTAGAAATTTCCCTTCTAAATTTGGCGAGAAGCTCTTATCCTTCCCCTTTCCTGAAACCCAATAAATCGGGGACCCTTCCTCAAGACTATCGCCCCATCGCACTAACTAGCTGCTTGTGCAAATATTAGAGCGAATGGTGAACTTCCGCTTAATGTGGTATCTTGAATTCACAATCTTCTTCTCCTTCCCAATTCGGTTTTCGCCGTGCCAGAAGCACAGCTGACCCCCTTGCTCATTTTGAGACATATATTACATCTGCATTTGCACGCCATGAATCCGTACTAGCTATTTTTTTTTTATCTAGAAAAAGCATATGATACGACATGGCGGTACCATATCCTCCAACAATTGTCCTCTCTAGGCATACGTGGAAACATGGGTGTCTTCATAAAGCCTTTCCCCTCCCAACGCACTTTCCAGGTCAAATCGCCTCTGCCAATCATCTTTCTTTCCCCAAATCGAAGGTGTCCCACAAGGCAGTGTGCTCAGTACCACTTTATTCCTTCTTGCTGTTAATGATATTGTCTCAGTTTTACACCAGGAGCCCCGGGCATCACTATATGTTGATGATTTAACCATCTATGCCCTGGGACATCCATACCAAAACTCTACCAATTTCTTCAATCTGCAATCTCATCAGTATCTTCCTGGGCCACAACCATGGCTCGGGTTTTCTACCTCTAAATCTTTCTCCATTCTTTTCTCTTCGCTCAGTGTAGGTCCTCTACCCCACTCTTCTTATATGCCCCTCCACTCCAATGCCGTTCCTCTGGCAAATTCCTAGGTGTCATTTTGACTCCAAACTGTCCTGGCGAGACCATATTCTACACATTAAAGAAAAAACTCTCCGCCGTCTTCGAATCTTAAAAAACTCTCTCCCATATATCATGGGGCTCAGATCGCAAAACTCTCCTTCATCTTCATGTTACTTTGATCCTCTCCACTCTTGATTAGGATGCCATATTCTACTCCTCTGCCTCAACTTCTTCCTTTCCCATCTTTATACAATCCATCACTGTGGTCTTCGCTTAGCACTAGCGCCTTTCGCTCCTCCCCAGTTGAGAGCCTGTACCCCTGAATCAGGCATACCCCTCTCTATCTCGACGTCGTGCCCTTCTCTCTCTCCGATGCTATGTTCGATTCCACCAATTTTCCCTCACTAAACTAATTCCCACAACCCCTACTTCTTACCTTAGCTTCAAACTCCACGATTACCTACTCCTTTCTCAACACGCATGGATACCCTCCTCTCACATTCCCTTTCCCCATCTCCAACCTCCCCCCATTCTCTGTCCATTCCGCCCTCCATGGCTCATACCTCACCCCCATAATTTTCTCTTCTGTTTTTCCCCGACCCACCAAAATCAAATATCCCTCCTACTACCCTTCTCAACCATTTCCTTGACCATGTCTCCACTCATTCCTCTAGTATTCAAGTATATACTGATGGCTCCAAATCCACCTCTGGTGCTGGTTTTGCAGTAATCTTCCCAACTCGTACTTTCAAATACTCCCTTCCTCCTGAATCCATGGCCTTACTACAGAATTGTATGCACTCCTTTTTTTTCTAAACACATATACTCACTTTCCTCTTCCTCTTTTACAATTTTTACTGACTCCCGTAACTCATTAACTCTCATAAAATCAATACACACCACCAACCCCCTGGTTTGTAAGATCCAGAACTGGTTTTTTCTACCTGTCCACACGCCATAAAACAATCAAAATTTAGCAGGGTGCCCAGACAGTCTAGGAAACCCCGGCAATGAACAGGCAGATACACTAGCACGCCACGCCTCTATGTCCACATCATACCAACCACGCTTCTCACATATCCCAGCCACGGATTATTACCCACACTTTAAGACCTTGTATAATCGATGGCAATCCTTTTGGTCAAGCCTCCGCACTAATAAATTACATTCTGTAAACTATCAATCTCCTCCTGGTCAGCTCCATTTCATCGGAACAACGTTGGGAGACCGCTCTCGCCCGCTTACGCATTGGCCCCCACCCGTCTAACACACTCCCATCTGATGTCACAATCTGATCCACCCTTATGTTCCTTATGTAATGTTCCCCTTTCAACCCACACATCCTATTATCGTGCCCACGTTTTGAAAAAACCCGTACCTCTGCTTTCCCCCATCTACCTCCCTTCACCGACCTCCCAACCTATCAGACATCCTTTCAGAATCCCACACTTTCTGCTTCAAAACCTATTCTCTTTCCTCAAACGATACATATCCTTCATCTAATCTAACTCCTTACCCCACACCCGACCTAACCCTTTACTCACCAATTCCTTTGCCCAGCTTAGACAACTAATCACTAACTCACCACCCTTCCCAACATTAACTATAGTGCTACATGACCTTAGATGTCTAGCACATTATCTTGCTTTTAACCGTAACCATTAACCATTAACCATTACAATTGTCCACTCCATGCTTATACTGTATTGACCTCTGGTTTTCCCTACCCACAATCGATATACCCTCTGATCCTTCTCATCATTTTTCCTTGACAGCGGCTTATTCATTCTCCAATTTCATGTTCACGATGGTCCCATCCACCTCCGGTGTTTTTCCAGGACCCTCCTATCATGCATCTCTTACTTAAAGACGATCTCGGGAAACCAAGCACGTTGCTTGTCTGGCCTGCGCATCCGTTGCCCTCATGGAGCCAATCTGTGTCATTGAAATTAACCCCTATACACCAATCTGTCTGAGTATCACAACACCTGGTTACTGTCTACCACTACCTACACACTGCTGCGTATACATTGTACACTATGGCACCCCACCACTAACCAACACACACATTCAACTCCCTCCACATCTTCATCACAATTCAGCAGGATTGATTGCCTCACCAGGTATCAAGTCTTATATGCCACTATGCTAGCATCAAGATATACCTATGATACTATATACAGTCCCTACTATACATTCTCTGAGCATACACATTCATGTTCCTGATGCATATTGCGTGAAGGATGCCATAGATATTCCAGTGTAGTATGCTTAGATATGATATGCCATGATGTTACTAGATAGTTACATAAAGACGTCTTATATTCACTTCAGTCGAGATCTATATCATTTGAATCTCTACGCTGTTGAGATCTTCATCTTTTGTCAGGCTAACCATGAGGTGAGAGCCTTATTTATATATATATATATATATATATATATATATATATAAAATATATATATATATTATATATATATAATATATAATATAATTATATAAATTTTATATATCATATATATATATATATATATTTTATATATATATATATTATATATTTTAATATATATTTTTATTTATGTATTTAATTATATATTATATATATATATTTTATTATAATTTATATATAATTTATATATATATATATAATAATATTATATAAAATATATAATATATATTTACTTTATTTATATATATATATATATATATATATTTTTATTTTATAAATTTTTAATATATTTTATTTTATTTTTAAATTTTATATATATTATATTATATTATATATATATTTAATAATTTATTTTTATATATATATATTTTTTATATATTTATATATATATATATATATATATATTCATTATATATATATTTATATATATATATAGGTTTTTATTTATTATAATATATGTAAAATTTTTATATTATATTAATATATATAATTTTAAATTTTATATATATATATATATATATATTATATATATATATTTTAAAATTTTATATATTTATATATAATATATATATATATATATTTTTTATATATTATATATATATAATAATATATTTTATATATATTTAAATTATTTATTATATTATATTTATTATTTTTTTTTTAAAAAAATATAATTAATTAATATATATATAATATATATATATATTTTATTTATTTTTATTATATATAATATTTTAATTAAAATATATTTATATTAAAATATAATTTTTATTAATATATTTTTTTTATTTTATATATATAAATTTTTTTTATATTATATATAATATATATATAATATATAAATATATATTTTATATTTATATATATAATTAATTATATATATATTTTTTATTTAAAATATATTTTATTTATATATTTTATATTTTATATTTTTTAATATATATATTTAATTTTATTATATATTTTTAAAAAAAAAATTTTTTTAAATTTTTTTTTTTATATTATATTTTTAATTATTTATTTAATATATTTAAAAATATATTATTTTTTATTTAATTATTTATTATTTTTATATATATATATATATATATATATTTTTATATATTTATATATATATTTATTTTAATTTTTTTTAATTTTTATATTATATTTATAATTATATATAATATTATAGTATATAATTATTATTTTATAAATATTTTATAATATTAAATATTTATTATATAATATATATTTTATTATTTATTTTATATATTATATATTATATTAATATTTTATAATATTTTAAAAATATATATAATTTTTTATTATATATATTAATATTTATATTATATATAAATTTTATATATTATAATATATATTTTTATATTATAATTTTATATTATATTAATATATATTATATTTATATTTATTATATATTTTAAAATTTTATTAATTTTTATAATCTATTTTTATATTTTCTATTATATATTATTTAATATATATATATTTATAAAATAGTAATTATTTTATTTATATATCTATTATTTTATTATATATATATATTTTATATATATATATATTTTACCTAATTTTTTTATATTATATAATATATTTTCATATTATATATATATATATATATATATATATTTTATATATATCTTTTATATATATATAATTCCTTCTATATTTTTTATTTAAAATATAATTTCTTACTATTATTTATATATTTATTTATTATTATATATATCCCCTATATATTTATTTTTTAATATTATATTATATTATATTTATATTATATTTTTTAAACATATATATAAAAATTTTATATAAAATTTTATATTTTAAAATATATTATAAATTTATATTATATATATTAATAATTTATTATTTTATATATAAAATTTTATATATTTTTAATATATATATAAAATATATATTTAAAAATATAAATAAAAAATAATATTATAATATATATTATATAAATATATATATATATATTAAATTTTTATTAAATATAAAAATTAAAAAATATATATATATATAAAACACTATATATATATATTTTATATATATATTAAATAATATATAAATCTATTATTATATATATATCATTTAATATAATATATATATATATTAATTAAATCTCTATTTATAAAAAATTAATTATATAAAAATATTAATAAAATTTTATATAAAATATATAATATTTTAAATATATTATAAAAATATATTATATAATATATTATTATATTATAATTAAATAAAAATATAAAATATAAAATATATATATTATTATAAATATTAATATAATATATATATAAATATATATTTATAATATATATATTTTAATTAATTAAAAAAATATAAATTTATATATATTATATAATATTAAATATTTATATATATATAAATATATTATAAATTTTTATATATAGTAAAAAATATATTATTATATATTAAAATAAATATATTAAAAATATATATAAAATTATATAAAATTTTAAATTTTATTAATTAAAAATATATATTAAAAATTATATTAAATATATAATATATATTATAATTAAATATATATAATATTATATATATAATCTAAAAATTATAATAAAAATTATATTCAAAAAATTAAAATAAAAATATATTAAAATTTAAATAAAATATTATCATATATATAATAAATAAATATAATTTTAAATAAATATATATTATACAAAATATATATATATATAAATATATATATTAATTTTATAATAATATATAATTATTTTATAATATTTAATATATATTTATATATATATATATAATATATTATATATTAAAATATATTAATTTTTAATTTTATAATATATATATAAAATATATATATAAATTTTTAAATTTTTTTTATATATTATATATATTTAAAATATAATATATATTTATATTATATATTATATAATTTAATTAAATTTTATATATAATATATATAATTTATAAAATATATATAATAATATATCTAAATAATTATTATATATATATAATATATATATATATAAATAATTTAATATATATATTTTAAATTTTTATATAATTATATATATTTTAAAAAATTATATAATTATATTAATAATATGATATATATTTATTATTATTATTTATATTATTTTTTAAATATATATATAAATCTAAAATTTTAAAAAATAAATTTATATATTATTATTTATATATATATAATTTTATATTATATATATATAAAATTAAAAAATAATTATTTTTAATTAAATATAATCTAACATCCCCATAATACTTTATATATTCTATAATTTGAATATAATAATCTATTAATAATATCATAAATAAAATTAAATAGAAATAAAACTATATTATATAATAGTATATAGTATTAAAATTATTAAACTTTAATAAATTATTTTGCTATATATTATTATTCCATCTATTATATAAATCTTTATAATATACTAAAATCCCCATTAATATACATAAATTAATATTTAATCTATAATAATATTTTTCTATACTTTCCCCCCTAATAAAAAATTTTTTACTATCAAATTAAAACTTAGATATAATTTTTATTACTAAATATAATACATGATAATCATTTTATATATACTTTAATCATATATAACCCCTATTATTATCAAATAATTACTCACTAATTAACTTAATCTTATATCTATATAATAATCCATATAAAAATCCTATCTATAAACTAGAACCCCTTTATATCCTATATGTAATTACCTCTCATACATTACTATCATAATGACCTATTAATACTCAATATCTACCCCCCCCCCCCCCCCCCCCCCCCCCCCCCCCCCCCCCCCCCCCCCGTTAATATTTGATCTTTGTATTTGAATCTTCTCCCGCCAATTCAATTTCAGCCTTACTTGCTTACCCATGTTTTGTATCCCCCTGTATCTTTTATCCACCCCCCTCATCCCTTAGACCACCTTTCCCACTGCCTTCTTTCCCGAATTCCCTTTCACCCCCTTCTCGTTCCTCAACATACCTTTATTCCCCCTTAAAATTTTTTAAACCTTTTCATCGAAAAACCTCATTTCCTTTCAAATTCATTTTTTAATTTCCCCTTTCTTTACTTACCTAATTTGTTTTATTTTCTTAATTTTCCTTACTTTCCCTTTGATTTTCCTTTTAATTTCTCTTATTTGGGAACAAAGTGTTGGACTAAAGGGGTGCTGATAAAGGTTTAAATCGGTTTTTTAAAAAA
>NC_051391.1:26881794-26899467 GCF_015228065.2 Penaeus monodon | reverse complement strand
ATTTTTTTATTTAAATTATTATATATATATATTAATTAAAATTATTTTTTTTAAAAATTTATAAAATTATTTTATATATATTAAATTATTTTTAAATATAAAATTTAATTTTTATATTATTTTTATATATATTATATATTAAAAATTTTATATATTTTAATTATATATATATTTATATATAAAATTATTTTATATATATATTTTTTTATATTATATTTAAAAATATATTTTAAAATATTTAATATATAAAAATTTTTAATATATATAATTATTATATATATATATATTTTATATATATAAGAATAATATATATATAAAATTTTTTTAAAAATTATATTATATATAATTTTTTTAATTATTTTTTTTTTAAAAAAAATTTTTTAAATATATATTCACATATTTTATATTATATTTCTTTATTTTTTTTTATATTTTATATTTTATTTTTAAAATTATAATTTATTTTTTTATTTTTTTTTTCCCTTATTTATTTTATTTTTTTTAAAAAATTTTTTAAATTATTTTTTTTTTAAAAATTATATTTATATTTTTTTTTTTTTTTTAAAAATTTATTATTAATTTTTTACATATTTATAAATTTTTATATTTTTTTATTTTATTCCTTATATTTTTTTTTTTTGGGTTTTTTTTTTTTTTTTTTTTTTTTTTTTTTTACGGGGTTCATGTTTGGCCTCGGGTCCCCGCTGTTTTAAAATTGTTTTTTTTTGGATGGGTCCTGTTAAGCCCCCCTTTTCCTTTCCCGGGAGGGGCCCGCTGTTCCCTTTTTTGGTTTCCCTCTCTTTTTTTTCCCGGGGCTTGCCCCCCACGACTGGGCTGGGGGGGGGCCCCCGGGGCTCGGGCGGGTGGTTCCTTGCCCGGGGAACCGCCCCCGGCCGGGGCTCGCCCCCCGCTAGTTCCGCCCTGCCCTCTTGATCCGTGTTTTAAACCCTTGGCCCCGGGGCCCATATATCATAAATATATATATATAATATATATATATATATATATTTATGTATATTTTTATATATTTTATATTATTTAATATCAAATTTATATCTTTTCTATCATCTATTTTTATCTATCTTCTAAATAAAATAAAATTTATATATTATATATATATATATTTAATTTATAAATCTATATGTATATATATATATTTATATATAATATTTTATATATTTTATATATATATACTATATTATTTTATTTATAGTTTTATATATAATATATATTATAATATATATAATTTATATTTTTATGTATGTATTTTTTTTAAAATATTTTAAAAAATTTATTTTTTTTATTTTATATATTTTATATATTTATATATGTAGATCTCTCTCTCTTTTCTCTGTCTCTCTCTCCCTCTCCTCTCTCCCCTCTCTCTATATATATTTATATATATTTTTAATTATATATATATATTATATATAAAAATTATATATATATATAAAATAATTATAAATATTATATTATAAATATTATATATATTTATATACATTATTATTTATATATATATCTATATATATATATATTTATTTAGTATTCATATATATATATTTTATAGATTTCATATATATATATTCATATAGATATATTTTCTCTCTCTATTAAAAATATATAGCTAAAATCTCCTGGTCGTCCCACAGGTCTCCCCCACCCAGGGTTGTCTCGCAGAGGTACAACCTGATGGGCAGGGTCGCCAGGGAGACAAGCTAGGTGCCCATAATAGGTTGGCGATCCCGGATTATGAAAGTAACAGGTCCCATGCCAGTCTCCGGTGAAACCCGGGCCGGTTGGGACACGGGGGCCTGCCAGCTGAAACCCCATGATTCGGCGAAGGGACTTGTTACAAAAGGCACCAAGGCGAGACTCCAAGACATTGGATAGGGTCCAGGTTTCGCTTCCATAGAGCAAAACTGGCAGTATCAAGGCTTTGAAGACACGCAGCTTGGTCCTTCTGCATAGGTACCAACATCTCCAAACGCTCTTGTTGATCGAGTTCATGGCTCCTGTTGCCAGACCAATCTGTCTACTGACTTCTTGGTCTGACAACCCAGAGATATGGACTACGCTACCAAGGTATGTAAAATTTTCTGTAACTTCAACATCCTCGCCGCAAACATGGATCGACTGAATGGGTTCTCCACCAATGTAAACATTAAAGGGAAGGTTATTATGTCTATGGAAAGTAATTTTGGCAGTGTTAGTGGGGTTCTTACAATGACCTCTGGGAGGAAAGGAGTAGCACTGTACTGATATCACATCATAGTAGAGTCCGTGAGGCAGGCGAATAAGTCTTCTCCATAATCTGACCGTTTTTTGTTATAAATAGGGCAGTTTGCTGGGGAGACAGAGACAGTTCTGGTGCAATTATTGTGGGCTGGGTGAGGTTCTGCAGGAATGGAGTTACCAGAGAGATCAGTTAGAGTTGATAATGCTATACCTTGGTTTTCAAGTGTTACTGTGACGAGACGGGAACGATCGGGTCAGCTACGGAAAGAGTAGAAGGTAAAAGGACGGGGGGCATATGGCAGAGGGAATAGTGTTGAGGAAAGTAGTATTATGGAGAGATGGGCAATAAGGCTGTAAAGCAGTAATAAGACATGTTGGGGTAGTTGATGAAGAAGATTGTTGGGGAAGAGGTGATGAAGTTGAGCATGTTGGGAGAGTAGGAATGTCTCCTGGAGATTGAGTGTTGACTTGGGTTGATAACATACTAGTAGGCATTGAAGAGGGGGTAGTAGTTGCAGTGTTCAGAGCCGTGGTCAAAGGAGAGCCTGGGGTCAGGGAATCGGGAGAGTTTGAATTGCTGGGGCAAGCCTCATTGCCCCTTATAAGGGTAAAACGTCTTCATTATTGACCATGGTAAGCCTGGAGTATATTGGGGAGAAAAACAGTCCAGCCCTCAGGGTCCCCTTGGGGGGTAAGGGATAGACAACTAAAACAGGGGAATACCATGCCCATGGCTCCCTCAGGCCATTCAGGACTAGCACAAAGTTAGCCTTTCATCCTTTCAGCACGGCTCTCACACCTTAGGAAGTAGATAATGGTTAATGGTTAAAAGCAAGATAAATGTGCTAGACATCTAAGGTCATGTAGCACTATAGTTAATGTTAGGGAAGGGTGGTTGAGTTAGTGATTAGTTGTCTAAGCTGGGCAAAGGAATTGGTGAGTGAAAGGGTTAGGGTCGGGTGTGTAAGGAGTTAGATTGATGAAGGATATGTATGCGTTTGAGGAAAGAGAATAGGTTGTTGAAGCAGAAAGTGTGGGATTGTGTAAGGATGTCTGATAGGTTGGGAGGTCTGTGAAGGATAGGATGTGTGGGATTGAAAGGGGAACATTACATAAGGAACATAAGGGGGGATCAGATTGTAATCAGATGGGATGTTTAGAGGGGTGTGCCATGCGTAAGCGGGCAGAGGGGTCTCCCAACGCTGTTCCGATGAATGGATGACCAAAGGGGAAATTTGTAGTTTTACAAAAATGTAATTTATTATGCGGAGGCTTCCCAAAAAAGATTGCCATCGTTATACAAGGTCTTAAATTGGGTAATAATCCGGGGTTTGGGATACTTTGAGAGCGTGTTTGGATGATGGGAAGCGGCGTGGGTGTAGTGTTTGCGTTCTTTCCCGGGGGGATTCCAACATGGCGGGGCCCCACAAAATTTGATTTTTTTTTAGGGCGTTGGACGGGTAAAAAACCATTTCGGATTTCAAAAAGGGGGTTGGTGGTGTGTATGATTTATAAAAGTTAATGATTGGGGGTCAGTAAAAATTGTAATAGGGGGAAGGGGAAGTGAGTATGGTTTTAGAGAAAAAAAGGAGTGCATACAGTTTTGTATAGGACCGGGTTTTCAGGGGGAAGGGGAGATTTAAAGTAGGGGTTGGAGTTTACTGCAAAACCAACCGTGGTGGTTTGGGAGCCTCAGTTAAGTGAATACTAGAGGAATGAGTGGAGACAGGTCGGGGAATGGGAAAAAAAGGGCAGTAGGGGGATTTTTTGATTTTGGTGGGTCGGGGAAAACAGAGAGAAATATGGGGGTGGGTATAACCGGGAGGGAGGAAGGGACGAAAAACGGGGGTTTTGGAGAGGGGGGAAAAGGGGAATGGGAGGGGAGGGTATCATGCAGTGGGGAAAGGGTGGGGTAAACGTGGGATGAAGCTAAGTGGAAAATAGGGATGTGGATAGTTATTTTGTGGGGGAAAATTTTGGTGGAATCGAAAAAGCATCGGAGAGAGAGAAGGCACGACGTCGAGATAGAGAGGTATCCCTGATTCAGGTACAGGCTCTCACGGGAAAGGGGAGCAAATCCTAGTGCTAAGCGAAGACCACAGTGATGGATTGTATCAAGATGGGAAAAGGAGAATTTAGGCAGAGGAGTAATTGGCATCCAAATCAAGAGTAGAGGCAATGTAACTGAAATTAAAGGAGATTTTGCGATCTGAGCCCGATTTGGGAGAGAGTTTTAAATTCGAAGGCGGCGGAGGTTTTTTATTTAATTGTAAAATATGGTCTCGCCAGGAATTTTGGAGTAAAAAAGCCCCTAGGAATTTGAAAAGGAAGGGTTTTGGAGTGGAGTGCCTATAAAAGTGGGGTGGGGTCCAAACCAGAGGAGAAAAAAGGATGGAAAAAGTTTTTAGAGGTAGAAAAAGCGGAACCCATGGTTTTGTGGCCCAGGAAGATACTGTGAGATTGCAGTTTGGAAATTGTAAGATTTGGTAGGGATGGCCAGGGGGCATAGAGGGTTAAATCATCAACATATAGTGAGACCGGCCCCTGGGGTAAAACTGAGGCAATTATAAACAGAAAGAAGGAAAAAGGGGGAAATGACACCTGCCTTGGGGCACTTCGTTTTTAGGAAAAAGATGATGGCAGGGCAATTTTGAAGGAAAGTGCTTTGGGAGAGGAAGTTTTATTAGACATCCTGTTTCCAGTACGCCTAGAGGGAAAATTTTGGAAAATTGGGTACCGCATGTCGTTCTAGCTTTTTCTAGATCAAAAAATAAGCTAGTCGGTTTTCATGGCGTGAAAATGCGTGAAAATTTATGTCTAAAAATAAGCAAGGGGTCAGTGTGCTTCTGGCACGGCAAAAACCGTTTTGGGGAAGGAGAGAGAAGTTTGTGAGATTCAAGATAAAAACACATTAAGGGGAAGTTCGCCATTGCCAAAGTTTGCACAACAGTATTATGCGAGGGGGCGATAGTCTTGGGGGGGGTCCCCGATTTTTGGTTTCGGGAAGGGGGAAAGAGCTTCTCGCCAATTAAAAGTAAAATTTCCTGATGTCCATATGGGGTTGTAAATTTTAATGGGAAGGAAAAGGAGAAGATGGGATTTGCCGGCATACGTATGATCCTCGGGGGCCTTTCATGATGTTACGGCACGATTGTGGGGCAGAATGAGTTCAGATGAACAAATGGGGCATTATGGGATTCCCAGAGGATGGGGGAAGGAAATGGGGTATTTTCTCTGGGGGCTTAATAAAAGAGAAGGGGAAAAAAGGGGGAAAACCCACCCTGACCGGGCTAAAAATAACACCCATTCTTAGCGACTTGGAAGGGGACGAAATGAGGGTATCTCATAGGAGGACGGGGGCAGAGGGGGGGGGATGTTGCTGTATTTTTTGGATTCGGCCCAACATTGAATAGATGTGATTTGGGGAGAACTGAAAGTAGTCACTATGGGGAAAGGGGTCTAAGCTGAAAATGGAACTAAATGAAGAGAAGGGAGCATAGAGAGAGGTCCTGCATGAAAAGTTTTTGCGTGGTGTATCAAGTGTGTGGGGGCGATTGAATTTAGAATAGTAAGGTCAGCTGGGGAAGGAAGCGCTCTAAGATGGCCTGGGAGTTGGGATAGAATCCCCCAAAAGAGTGTGGCGGCATTAAAGTCACCCATGAGGAAAGGGGTTTTGAATTTGGAAAAATTAGATTTTAAAAGCAACAAAGTAAAGGGGGGGAAAGGGGGGAAGTAGACTGAAATTTTTTTGTGATCAACGATGAAGGAAGATACAATAACTGTGCAAGGGACTTTGGTTTGAAAGGGAGGTGTGACATGGGGTTTTTTCTGATTGATATTTGGGAGGGAACTAAAGGGGAATGGGGGGAAGGAAAAAATGATAATTGGGTTTTGGTTTTTTGGGATGTGTAAAAAAGGTTTTTTGAAGGCATAAAACATGGGTTATAAGGAAAGGATAGACAAAGGTCAGGTCTGTGGGAGGGAAACCCGCGAATTTCCCAAAGAATGATAGTTATACTTTGTTATAGATTTTACTTTTTTGGAGAATTTGGGGGGAAGAGCTAAGGGGGGATAAGGTGAAAGGTCTGAGATGGTAGAGGTGTGGGAGTTGGGGCGTTCTACTAGGGGGGGTATTGGGAAATGGGGTCTGAGGAAAGGGATATTTGTACAAAAGGGACACGTGTGTATCCAGGAGGGAGTGAAGGGTAGGGGGTGGTGGGGGGGGTTAAATTTGGGGGGGGTTGGGGTCGGGGGGATGGCTGTGGGAGGGGGTAGGGGATGGTTGTGGGGGGGATACGTTAGGAGGGATGGATATCAGCAGTTTTTGGAGGGGGGAAAGGGAGCAGGAATTGAAAATTTTGGAGTTGAGTGTCAGTTTTCTTTAAGTATCTTGAATATTTTCAATAGTTTTTTCTGGGGATTGGTTGGGGTTTTTGGGGGAAAAAAGGGTTTCTTGTAGGGGGGGGGGGGAAGAGAGGGCTGGTGCCCTCAAGGTAGGGGAAAAGGAAGGTGGAGGTGATTTTTGTGGTAGGGAAGAGGGGTGGAAAACGTTTTTTTCTGTGGGTTTAGGGTAGTGCGGGGGAGGGAGGGGGGAAGGTGTTGGGGTTGTAGTGGTGTTTGGGAGTATCTGTAATAGAATTGGGGGTTTTTGGTTTAGGATGGCAAAAGTTTGACGGGGGAAAGGTAGGAAGTAGAGAGGGGGAGTTAGATTAGGAGGGGGGTTTTGGGAAAAATTGGCGAATGAGCATATTCTGGAGTAAGGATAGAGAAAAAAACCACGTCGACTTGCTCCTTTTCGGCTTTACGTATGTGAGTCCAATTTTGAATCTAAAGGTTGTACCTCAGACTCAATTTGTAGGTGGGACATCCCCTATAAAAAAAACATTATGGGGGCCGCCACAGTTGGCCCATTGCGTGATTGGGGCCATACAGTAGATCGGGTATGGCCGGGTTTTGGGCACAAGGGGGCTCGGGCTTGGAACGGCAATTTTTGGGCTGGGTGTCCTAGACCCAAAAATTTTTTGGCACTGACGGGGGGAGGTTGGTATGGACGAACAGGGGGATTTCCTCCTATGTAGACTTAAAAGGGAAGGTCATGCCAAAGGGAAATTTTGGCTATTTTGGGGTTTTTTTCGATGACCTCGGGGGGGAAGGGTAGCTTGTACTATGTTCATCATAGCCCTTGAGACGGGCAGTAGGTCTTTCCACAATCTGACCAATCTTTGTATGATTGGGCTTTTTTGGCGGGGGAGATTGAAATTGTTCCGGTGCAATATTGGGGTAGGAGGGGGTTTTCTGCAAGGAGGGGGTTACCATATATGTCTTTGTTTTGTAATGCTATAGTTTGGGTTTTTTCGGAGTTACTGTGACAAGAGGGGAGGGGCGGGTCGGCTAGGGAAAGGATTTTACCACTTTTTTTAAGACATTTTTGGGAAAAAGGTGGGGAGCTGTGGGGGGGTTTCCGAAAATCGGTCCATTTGGTGCGCTAAAGGGGAGTACAAGATTTTTGTAGAGAAGGGGTATTAAAAAAGGCGAGGCGTGCAAGATGGAGTAGTGTTGGGGAGGTAGTGTTATGGGAGGGGGTCAAAAAGGGCTGTAAGGTATTAATTGGAGGATGGGTGGTTGATTTTGGGAGGTTGTGGGGGTAGAGGTTTTTAAGTTGAGCAGCGGGAGAGTGGAAAATTTTCCCTTTAAAGGGGTTGATTTTTGGCACTGTACTGTATGCATTGAGAGGGGTAGTTATTGCATTTTTCGGACCGTGGACAAAGGAGACCGGGGGGTAGGGAATCGGTGGGTTACTCTTTGGGGGTATTTTAAAGGGGCAACCCTCTTTTTCCCCCAAATAGTGGGGATATTTTTTCTTGCTGGCCAGGGAAAGCCTGTTATGGGGGGATAAAAACAGTCCACCCCCCCGGGTCCCCTTGAGGGAAAGGGGCTGGTTACTAAATCGGGGGAATCCCGTGCCCATGGCTCCCTCAGGCCGTTCAGACTGGCAAAAAGTCAGCCTTTAATCCTTTCAGCACGGCTTCACACCTAGGGGGGTAGCGAAGGTTTGGTAAAGGACGAAAAAAAAGGGGAGAAGAAAAGAGAGAGAGGAGAGAGAGAGAGAGAGAGAGAGAGAGAGAGAGAGAAAGAAAGGGAGAACTCGAGAGAGAAGAGAGGAGAAGAAAAAAAAAAAAAGGGACCTGAAAAATTGTTGAGTCGGGGCTATCCCAAGGTTGGGGAGTACCCAAACATTGGGTCCAGCCCTCCCCCTCCTAAAGCCCCCCACACAAAAGGGGGAAAGGTTTGGGGGGGGGTAGGAAGTAGATAGTAGAAGGGGCGGGAAAAGGGTAAAATAGAAAACAGGGGGAAAAAGGGCTGGGGCCCCAAAGGGCACAGAGACCCCACATTGAGGCTCATCCTCGCCCCCTTGCCCCCCATGAAAAACATCGGAAAAGGGTTTGGGGGGGTCGTCAAGGGACAAAAACCTTCTGGTACAAGTTTTCGGGGGGAAATGAGGTTGGGCGGGAAAAATTTTCCCAGCGAGGTCAGTCAGGTAGATGGTGAACGGCTTGGGACTCGGAAGTAACTGGGGAAAGGGCGTAAACTATCGAATGACGCGACAGGACACTTTGCCTACCTATTTTTGAACTTTTTTGGAAGAAAAGGTCAGTGTCAGACTACGGGGCTGACTCTGATAAACCCTCAAAAATTTTTTAGAATGGAAGAGTAAAAAGGGGGGGGGAAAAGGGGGGTGGTATGGAGAAATCAGTAAAATTGGGGGGAGGACATATGGAAAAAACAATAAGGATAAAGAGTATAAAAAGGGGGGTGGGGGTAGACAATAAAACGTGCACAGAAGAGGGAGGGAATGTTAAAAGGAAGAAGGTATTCTGTCGGGATGATTCGGAATGAATAGTTTTGATCAAGCTTTGGGGGGGAAATTAGTACTCGGGCCGTGGTCAAAGGACAGGGTCAGGAACCCGGAAATCAAAATTTGATGGCTAGTTTTATAGGGGCAAACCTAAATGCACTTAAAAAAACTATAAACATCTTCATTATTTGGGCCCTGGTGGTCGATATAAAAGGGGGGGAGGAAAAAATTCAACCCCCAGGCTCCATGAAAGATAAGGCAAACAATTTTAAACCCAAAGGGAAAAACATGCCCATGGCTCCCGGGGCCTTTATGACTGACACCAAGCCAAGGGTAGAAGGAAAGCCCCCTGCAAAATTTGTTGAGGCAAAGCTGGATCCAAGAAAGGTGTGATCCCCCCTAGGCCTGTCCTGTCTCCTAAGCCCCCCCCAAAAACAAGCAAGGGATTTGGGGGGACTTTATATAAAGAAATGAACTTTATCTTCCATGAATTTCTTACAAAAGCAATTGCATCACATTAGTGTGGTTTGGGCACCAAGTATTTTTCTTTTTTGGTTTTCAGTTTTTGTATTACTTTCAAAAAATTCAAGTGGATTTGTTTGTAATTCAAAACAAACTTTATTTCATTCATTGGTTGCTTTACCAATCTAAATCCAATTCTTTAAAATCAGTTGGGGTATTTTCTTTCAATGAAATATCACTATCCTGATTTGGCATTTAACATTCTTTTACAATCTTGGAAAAAATCAATTTCAGAATGTTTAGACAATTTTTAAGTATTGATATCTCATCAATAACGGTAAAGGTCATAAAAAATTGAATATTGGGATCAAATTTTAAAAATTCAAATTACAATTTCCATCAGGGTTTTTGCACGCTTGCCGTGATGCTGTCCCTCCCTTCATTTTTTTTACCACATCAAAGCTAAACCCGGGAAACATTTTTGTGATGATTTAACCAAGGATTAAAGGGCTTCTAAAATAGGTTTTTACTGACACTGCATACATTGAAATGAATTTTTTTTAGAAACATTACACCATAATCTGTCTTTACAGCAAAAAAATTACACAACCCCTTACCCAAAACATGTTTTTGAAAACTTAGGGGTATTATCAGTTTTTTGGTAAAATACTAGTATTATATAAATTTTATGCAAACAAATGCAATCAAAGATATGTGAAACCCTTGTACCATTACTCTTACATCCACTCTATCAAGAGTGAGAGCACTCCTTTTCCCCTTTTAAGTTGCCCTGTATAAAGGTTTCAGCTACCCAAAATTCAAGCACCCGCCTGATGGTATTGGGGTCCACCAATGAAAACCATCATACTGCAAAAAAGGAGGTAAGGCTTTGAATTCTTAACAATCAACTTCAACAAAAGGATAGGAAGGAAGGAAGTATCAGGAGAAAATACTTTTTTAACAACATATGGTCATTTGTATTGTGACTTTTTTTAAAACCTTTTTTTTTTACTAAATTTTTTGAAAATTTCCCTACAAGATTACTATATTCTGTGAAAATAAACAAGAATATTTCACATTTCACCTGGGGGAATTAAAATTCCCAAAAATTTAAAAATCAACTTTATACGAAATAGATCTTAAAAATTTAGAAAATTTACATAAACTTAAAATCAAAAAAAAAGTACTGTTTTGAAGTGTTTCATCAATATTTCAAACGTAACTATAAACAAAAATTTTCATACGCATTTTCTATTATAATACATGGGATCTTAGCACTTTTTTTGACGCTACTCAGAAAAAATTTTCCCTTTCCTCAGACTTTCCACAGCTGCAGAAAATTAAATTTTTTTTTTTTTTGGTGTATGGGTTTTATTTTATTTTTTTTTTAATTTATTTATTTTTTTAAATTCTATTAAACTGTAAATACATATTTTAGAAATAAATTTCTGTTAATTAAAAAAAAAAATAAAACCCCAACATTCACAAATGGACTCAAGATTTTACAAAGTTTAGGAAATGCTTACTTACAAAACAGACAAGGCAAAGCTGTTTAAATTTTTTCCCCGAAACAAAAACTTTTGCCCTTCAAAAATTATTGCCTTTAATTCTACAAAAAGCATATGACAAAAGAGAGATCAAAAAATACATATAATCCAAAAAATGGAGGCAAAAACAAAAGTGAATTATATTGCTTTACATTTTTGCAAGTTTTTAATACTAGGAGCCCAAATTTAAAATAGTCAAAACAACTGACACTTTAGACAAATCTAATTACAAGCTGCAAAACATAGGAAAAGGCCTATCATGGCCTATCTGAATGTATATATTTTGGAAGTCTTGGAAATGTTTTCCAGTCCTTTATATCTTTGGGGCGAAGTAAAAGTTTTTTACCAAAATCAAAGACTGTTATTTTGGGTTCTTTAAATAAAAATAGGGACTTTCCAAAACTACAAATTTTTTTATCTCACTGACATTTTTTAACATCATGAGATAAAAAACTATACATACGAATGTGTAAATTACTGTGTACTGAACGAACACAATGTAACATTGCAAAACTGCGATGGTGGTTTTTTCATTTTAAACTAAGTTTTTATTTTTTTGGAAATTAATCAGCGAGCACTAATGGTTCTACAGATGCACATTAAATTTCATCTTTATACAAATCTTGAGGGAAGGGCAACAGGCATTGTGGACGGCAGCTTTGTTTTTTAAGACCGACATAGGCACTGGTGTGCTTTTGGGGTGACATCCCCCCCCCCCAATTTGAAATTTAAGCAAAGCATAAGGATTTTTATTCTTCGTTGCAAGAAAAAATCCCACAGCAAATTTCTATCCTGTTCAAAAATTTGGAAAATTAGTCCCCTAATACACTATTTTTTATAGAAAATCTTTTACTTTTTACATTATTTTACATCACATCATCATTTTTACTGTCATATATATAAATTACTTTTTTTAATTTTTTAGAACAAAAATGTGTGTCCTTCCTTTTTAGGAAACAAGAAGTTAAAGGCCTTTAAATGAAAATGTTTTTCAAAAATTTATAAAACAGCAATGCTAAATCAAGGAAACAGAAAATTTCTTTAAACTCTTACTCTCTTCAAAAATATGCAAACATATTAAAATTTTTTTATTTTTTAACAAGATGATTTTCTTCTAAGAGCACCCCTAAATCTAGTTTTGCTGAAAATAAAATTTAAACCATTTTAAAATTTACAATAAATAAAACACATGGGATAAAACTGCTCAGTTTTAGGATTCTACAGGCATTTAAAAATGTGGCTTGCTAAAAGACCAGCTACTTTTAAAACCACCTTCTTCTTTCTTCAATTTCCGGAAAAAATTAAATACAATAGAACATAGACTTGTTGATTTTTTGTGATTCTTTTGTATTCACCATATTTTACATTTCATTAAAAAATTACTTTTCTTTTTAATTAAAACTTCACCACTTCTGGGTTTGGGCCCCAAAGGGTTTTTCCTGGTGTTTATATCCTACCATTACCCCTTTACACTATTTTCACCATTTTCTACGAAAACCAGCATCCCAGCGTGGCACTAGCTATGAATGGGGGGGATTTCTAAACAAGTTTATCCCCGGTGTCTTTACGGCCAAGGACGTGTTCGTTGGGGGAAGCTGATTTGGATCATCACTCAGGGAGGGGTCCCCTGCCTCCTGTGGGGCCGAACACCCCCATTTGCTTTCTAATTTGTTACATTTTTTTGGTATGCATCACTCAAGGGGTATTTTGAGGGAGCTACCAAAAAACCCCATCATACTCTGAGGATGACTTGCGTAAAAAATCGAAGCAGAAAAGGAGGAGCTTGTGAAATGAAAGGGGGATGCGATGAGGAATGGAAGAACTCCCCATTATCTACAAAAATCCCGAAAACCACAAATGAAACAAAAAATAAGTGTTAAATAATCTAATAAACAAACTTATTGGAATAAGAAGTTTTTTTTTTTTTTTTTTTTTTTTTTTTTTTTTTTTTTGGCTGCCATGGTCACGCATGATACTTTTTTGTAGTTTTTCATGTTGTGATCTCTTGGGGTGATATTTGGGAGGGTCCCCATCCCCTTTTCCCTGAGAGTGCCAGTGTTACCTTTTTTTGGGAATCTTCTCTTAAATTTTCCGGGCTTGGGGCCCCACTGACTTGGGCTGGTTTGGCCAACCAGTCAGGAGGGAATCGAGGTGAAGTTCTTGCCAAGGGGAAAAAAACGCGCCCGGGCCGGTGCCCGAACCCTCGAAATTTGGGTTGCCGCGTGACTCTTTAGTCCGATGCTCAATCACCGGGCCCCCGGCCTGGGGAAATGGAGTTTTTATGTTTTTTTGCAACTTAGAGCGGTGGTTTTCCCTTGCCTTCCACCCAGTGTTTTTTATCGGTCACCATTCTATTTACCCGGCATTTTAATTGGGGGGCTTACCCCCACATTAGGCAGGGAATCAAGGTTAAGTTCCTTCCAGGGACAAGCCCAGCCAGTGACTGAACCCCGAACCATATTGCCGTCGTGACGTCTTTAGCCACGCCTAAAACCCCCGCGGCCTTATAAAAAATTTTTTATTAAAAATATCCCGGGTTTTGAGCCCCCCCCTTCCCCGGCAAATCTGTGCCAAAAAATGGCATGTGTGTCTGTGTGACTTGGGTATGGGCTGCTGAGTGTATGAGTGCACATTTTTATTTGTGGGGTGTGCAATTGTCTGTGTGCACTTTTTGTACGTATGGTGTCGGGGTGCGTGCGTGCGTGATTTAGTGGTAGGAGTGAGTGATGAGTGGTGAGTAATGAGTGAGTGAGGAGGGTGGTGAGTGAGGAGTGAGTAAGTGAGGATGAGTGAGTTTTGTGTGTTTTGTTGGGGTTTTGTTTGTGGTGTGTGTGTTGGGTGTGTGTGTGTGTGGGGGTGTGTGGTGTGCGTGTGTGTGGTGTGTTTTGTGGTGTGTGGGGTGTTTTGGGTGTGGTGGGTGTGTGTGTGTTGTGTGTGGTGTGTGTGTGTGTGTTTGTGTATGTGGGGTGCGTGTGTGTGAGTGAGAGTAGAGAGAGAAAAGATAGAGAGAGAGAATGGGTGTGCTCTATGCGTAGTGGTGTGGTGTGTGTGTGTGTGTGTTGTGTTTGTTGTGTGTGTGTGTGTGTGTGTGTGTGTGTGGTGTGTGTACGGGCGTGCGTATGTTGCGTGGGTTTTCGTGCGTAGTGTGCGGGGTATGTGTCGGGTATGTGTGGTGCGTATGTGTGCGTGCGTGCGATGTGTGCGTGCGTGCGTTTGTGACGTGCGGGCGATTGTGTGTCGTGCGTAGGTGTGTGGTGCGATGTGTGTGTGCGTGCGTATGTGTGTGTGCGTCGTATGTTGTTGCTGGTATGTGTGTATGCGTCGTAGTGTGCTGGCGTCGTAGGGGTGCGTGCGGCGTATTGTGCGTGCTGGTATTGTGCGTGCGTGCGTATGTGGGTGCGTGCGTAGTGTGCGTGCGTGCGTATGTGTGCTGCTGCGTAGTGTCGTGCGTGCGTATGGGCGCGCGTGGAAATATGTTTAAATACCCCAATTGTTAAAGACATTGCTTCTTCCCCCTTATAATTTCGGAAACTTCTGTCTTAATTTGTATATAATTTTTTTTGGGGGGGAAAAAAACAAAATTTTTTTAAACTTTTAGAATCCCAGAAAAACAAAAAATGATGCCCAAAAACACTCCTTACTAACCCTCTGCGGTCTCTAAGACACCCCCAGGGTGTATTTGGAGGGGCGGGGCAGGTCTAAGGGTTTACGATAAACATAATCCTCCATGTCACCCCTGTCGTCAGCTATGAAATCGTCATTCCAAATTCCCCGTTGGGGAAGGGGTGGGAAAATTTTTATCATCATGAATAATAGGCAAAAACTGTTTTGTGGATCTATTAAAAAAACAGTGTCATAATGGGCACAAAAGAAATAAATTGGCTAAACTGTATAAAAAAAAAAAACTGGCCACAAAATTAAACCTGGCCCCAAACCAACCACCGCCATTTTGTAAAAGGGGGGGGGTTTTTGTACAAAGACTGACTGGGCCGCGATTGAGTGTGTCGGCTTGACTCTTTATTGTCAAAAAGGGACACCCCAATAAATGAAGATACATGTTTTAAAACCCCCTGAGTTTTTTCACGAAATTCATGAATTTTCCTTTTTCTTCTTGAATGAGTTTTTTGGTTGTTAAACTTCACTCTTCTTACTGTTCGGTTCGTTTAAATTTTCTACTGACTTTATTGATCTTTACACGAACATCCTACATTTTTTTTTTACCAAATTAATTCGGTCCCTCTTTCCTCAGCCTGACCTCGCTTTCCCTTTTTTTCCCCAGTCAGTTTACCACGGGGAGCTATGGTAACAACACCCTCGCCCTTTTGTTCTTTGGTTGTTTGTAGTTGTTCTCAAGAGGAATAAGCGTGGCTTTTTTTAAGTGCTCGATAGTGACACGTTTTTTTAAAGGGGGCCCTCCCGAGCGGGAGGGGGGGGGGGGCTCGGGCTGCGAGGTCGAAAAGAGTTATAACCATTTTCGAATACTATACGAAGGAAAATACCCACCCTTTTTATTAGGTCCGGCAGCAAAAAATTGGCATCAAAAGGGCGAAAACCCACACCCCCCCAACGCCGATCGGCCATTTTCACCCTTTGAATATCGTAAAGGGCAAAAGAGACATTGTTATTGACCAAACCTACTGAAACTGAACGGAGGAGGTAAGGGGTTTTGTTTATAATGATTACCCCCAAGTTTTTGGTCTATGATAAAAAAAATATGAATAAGTAGAAAAAACAAAAAAATAACAATAAAACGATTATTACTACATACATACAAACAAAACGTAAACGTACATGAAATTTTATATAGGGCCCATATATTTAATAATTATATATTATATATATATATATATATAAAATATATATATGTAGGCCCACTAAAACTACGCGAATGCAACGGACATGCGAAAAGTATGCATACCAAAATTTTTACATGTACCATACAATCATACCTGTTCACAAAAATGTACACACGTGTAGACATTCAAACACACACACCACACCATATAACTTCTGTTACACGGGGCCAACTTCTTAGGAAATGTGCCAAAAATGTCATATGACCCTGTATATTAAAAATCACATAGACACACATACACTGTCTGCTACACATCAATATTTTTACACACACCAAAAACATGTTACAGTATTTCACACATGTGTAACATGAACTTTTTACACAGGGGTACATGTACACCCAACAAGCATTTTTTCATTGTAAACATGTGCATGAGAAAACACAAATACAATGGGTGAACCACCAGTGCAACGTCATGGCCGGGTAAGGTAACCAACCTTACGTTTTTTCCAAATTTTTTTTTGGGGGGGTACTCATTCTTTTTTTGTCATAACTCGAGCCCAAATTAAACATTTTCACTCTTTTTTACATTTTTTAAAGAGGAAAATTAAGTACTTTCTTTATAAAATTTTTTTCATAAAATTCTATTAAAGGTATGCAGAAATTTGCAAAATTGCAAAACGTGGGAAAAGGCGGACGCAAAAGCGTATTGGTAAAATTTTTTTTTGGGGGGGCGTCGCCCCCCGGGGGTCATTTTAAAAAAAAATTACAGAAAAGGTGGGGAATTTAAAATAACAATATTAAAAATTAAAAGGAAATCGATAAGAATTTTTTTGATTTTATAACTTCCCCCCCCCTTTTTTTCCCCCTCCCCCCTTTTTCGGGACGGTCCCCCCTTTAAGGCGCGAATGAGCTTGACGGATTTTTGTTAAATTTATCATTTGGTATAGTGGGAGTATTTTCTCATATCAAAGTCACAAGGTGCCACATATTACCCCGGGGTTACGTTAAACCCTAATGATCTACCTCCACAAGGTAAGTAAAATTTAAACCCCAAGTTATTCGTTCAGTCGGCAACTTTTATTCGAGTCGGTGGAACCCAATTCACGTCCGTTCAATAGGGTTCTAAGTTTTTTCATCTTATTGGCTTTTTAACACTCCCTTCTCACCCCCGGAAGTCGCTTGCGTTTGGGGGAAAAACCCAAGGGGATCGGTGATTCGTTACAGTTAGACCCTCGGGAGATACCCTGTCACGAGCGCCCCTTTACAAATGGCAGAAAAAAGTGGGTTATTTTGGATTTTTCCCCCCTCGTTTCAGTTCCTTTATTTTTTTCGGGACTTTGGCCTAGGAACCCCCCTGGGAAATCTTGGTTCTACCCTAGCTTAGACAGACTACCTTGGAAAACCGAATTGGGGGAGCGAATCCGACTGAGTTCAAAAAAATGTGATTGCAGCGGCATTTCTGACCAGGAAAAATTTGCTTTGCTTGCAAACAATTTATCATGTCACCCTTCACTAATGCGTTTACATTCTGCCGCATATCGTTAAAATTTTAATTCAATTGTAGTTGAAATAATTTTGTATTTAATTAATTTCCTACTTAAAAAAAATTGTTAAAAGAACGTTATCTTCGTGTTTGGATTCATCCTTGTGTAGCTCCTCTTACTTTTATTCTCCTCACCACTCTCACACCAACACATATCCAGCAGAACAAAAGACAAAAAATTTTTTTTTTTTTTTTTTAAAACAAACCTTTTTTTCCCCCCTTTAAGGGTTTT